>NC_051213.1:16842447-17042447 GCF_015220715.1 Pygocentrus nattereri
CTCTGAGGGTTTGGGGGTGTGTTAGTGCCCATGGCATGGGTAATTTGCACATCTGTGAAGGCACCATTACTGCTGAAAGGTACATACAGATTTTGAAGCAACATATGTTGCCATCCAAGCAACATCTTTTTCAGGGACGTCCCTGCTTATTTCAGCAAGACAATGCCAAGCCACATTCTGCACATGTTACAGCAGAGTGGCTTTGTAGTAAAAGAGTGTGGGTACTAGACTGGCCTGCCTGCAGTCCAGACCTGTCTCCCATTGAAGATGTGTGGCACATTATGAAGCACAAAACACGACGATGGAGACCCCGGACTGTTGAGCAACTGAAGTTGTACATCAAGCAAGAATGGGAAAGAATTCCACCTACAAAGCTTCAACAATTAGTGTCCTCAGTTCCCAAACGCTTATTGAGTGTTGTTAAAAGGAAAGGTGATGTAACACAGTGGTAAACATGCCCCTGTCCCAACTTCTTTGGAATGTGTTGCAGGCATAAAATTCAAAATGAGTGAATATTTGCAAAAAACAATAAAGTTTATCCGTTTGAACATTAAATATCTTGTCTTTGTAGTGACTTTTTACTTTTGTATTGAGATACTGCACTACTGCTAGTTCACTAATGTGTTACTGATACTGTGTTAAGAGTTTAATAATGTATTCAGGACCACTCAAAATAGTGTTGCCTTAATGTCTAATGTAATGACTAAGTAAAATGAATTAATGATTCTTCTTCAGAGGTTTCAGTGTACTTCAGGTTTTGATTATTGTGCTCTTTATTCCTGATATTTTTAGGTTTGAGTGTGGATTATAGTGTTCTCTGTCTGTGCTTTACTAACATTTTCTCAATTTCATGTGTTTACATGTGGATTGTATGTTCTCTGTGTTCAAATATAGATTATAGCGTTCTGTTTCAGTGCTTTATTAATATTTTTACCTTTTGTAATGGTGGACAAAAGAAGAGTAGAGTGAAGCCGTAATTTTGCTCTGGGAACTGCTCCTTTTATGAAACTGAGCATGCAGAAAGGCACATAACACAGAACCCGTGGGGGAGGTCACCACCAACCACACACTTTTTGCTACCAGTGACCACACACACACCCACACTCCTGACACAGAACATCCCAGTAAACACATAAGTTACACAACTTAAACTAACAATCAAAGTAAACAACATAAACTTTACCTTTTTTACAGGAGTGCATGCCTCCCATGAGCCTCTTTGAGCAGCTCTCTGCTATGTTGGCTTCTGCACACCCCATGGCTGTCGCCACACTCCTTAAATGTCTGCCATACCGATGACCCAACACAATCCGAAAGTCCCTGACCCCACAGCAGTCCCGCAATGCACTCCGCTCCGGCTGAGCTGCCTTGCTCTGATCTTGGCATACTGCCGAACTGTAGGTCTGTGGGGTTTGTGTCCATTGGGGAACCAGAGCAGAGGGGCAAGAGAACTCTCTGTCTTCCTCCTGAGTACGGCAGGACTTTTCAATGCCGACTCCATCCGGTACTTTGCTACCGGGAACAATGAAAGCAGAAGTTGTTGGCCTAAATTTAGTTGCTAAATTGCTAAATTTCCTTCGGGATCAATAAAGTATCTATCTATCTATCTATCTATCTATCTATCTATCTATCTATCTATCTATCTATCTATCTATCTATCTATCTATCTATCTATCTATCTATCTATCTATCTATCTATCTATCTATCTATCTATCTATCTATCTACACAGTTTCCCAAGGTTAAGCTGGTCGCTTCCAGGAAATTCAAGCCAATGCACACCTCTCGTTTTGTGTAAGCCTAAACTTGTTTACTCGTTTGAGACTCCCCAGGGGAGACCAAGAGCCACTTTATCCCCGAGGGTTGATTTGGCTGCCAGTGACTGACCTGAGCAGAGTAGGGGTTGCTCCAACCGGGCTCCACAAATACTCGTCACATTGCATTGCCAGATTCATTCCTCTTGTTTTTTTCTTTTCTTCTTGCTTTTGCCATTTGTTAATAAGCTTAAGTTACTGCAATTCTTCTCCTGACCGCTTTAGGACATTATCCCTCTTCTGACACCAATGTAACAGAGGACAAAAGTAGGGTGAAGACATTAGTCTGTTCTGATACCAGTCCTTCCATAAAACCAAGCACACAGAAAGGCACATAGCACAGAACCCGTGAGGGAGGTCACCACTACCTCTGCACTTCATGGTACTGGTGATCCAGCCATACACACAAACACCCAGACCCCCAACACAGAACATCCCAATAAACACATACAAATAATAAAAGCTAACCAATGTCAACATAAACAACACAATCAGTACTTTTTTAACTTGGGCACATGCCTCTCATGACCCTTTTTTCTATGCGCAGTTCCCTGCCTTGCCAGCTCCTGGTAGTGTGCCCCTGGTCTTCGCCATATTATGTATATATGTAGATTGTGGTGTTCTCTATTTGTGTGTTCCTAACATTTTAACATTTTTTTAATTAAAACATTTTTACAATTACATGTGTTTATATATGGCTTTTAGTGTTCTGTCTGTGTATTTGTGACATTTTAATTTCATGTGTTCCTATATGAATTATAACTTTTCTTTCTGTTCATCCATAACGTTTTCATCATTTTATATGTGCATATACAGATCATACTGTTGTATATCAGTGCATATGCAACTTTTCCCAATTTCATGTGACCATTTTGTGTATGCTCCATTTAGAGACTCCTATTGTTCCGTGTAGCACTGAGAGTCATTTTACTGCTGTATTTCCTGGATCTTAATTTGGCCGTCTGCCTGCTGTCTTCTCAGGTGGCACTCTCAATAAGACATGACGCCACCTTACTCAGCAGCAATAACTCAGTATGAGTGTGTGTTCAAACTTATGGATGAATAGACTGCAGAGAAAATGGGAACTGAAGGTGGCACTAAGTCTGACAGTCAATGGCATTGATAGGAGCGTTGTGAATGGAGTGGGTTATGGTGTAAACAGTAGTGGTTTACATGTGTGTGTGTGAGTGTGTTTAAGTGTGTGTGTGTGTGTGTGTGCAGACAGAGCTGATTATAGGCTTGCACTGAAGAGTGGCAGAATTCTGCAGCCAAGCACCGTCCCTCTCTCTCACAGACCTATTATCTGCATAATGCATTAAGTGGGCCATGTCCTTATGGCAGAGAATGGGCTGCACTTACATAAGGCTGGGACTTGCTGTGCCCTTGACTGCTGGTCCATGTTCAGATTTAAGCCTCTGTCCATGGACCACTTGAAATTTGAACTATTTTTAGTAGTTTCTGAACTCAGTGGTACAGAGTGAATCCCTTAAATCAGGAAAAATAAATTTGCTTATGGCCTAATAATAATAGGGATTTGCTCACTGTAAGGCAGCATGGCCTTCATCAAGGGCATGAATCAATAGTTTAGAAAAGTATGTCTTTATTAATGCTGGAGCAGAGGCATACCCAACATGATATTTGCTTTTCTGTTTTATTCTAGTGAAGAAGGCCATATTTTACAGTACAAAGACCTTGATGTGAATAAACCACTGCTGAGATTTTTCTACTATTACATACATTACTGTACAGTCCGGGTCCACTCTTAATTCATTTTATTTCTTGTCAAACTGGCCATTCAGTATAAGCTACTCATTTTTCAGTGTCAGGAAAAGAATCGTAAAGCATATATTTGACAGAAGCCTCATTTGATATTACATTTAGTTATTGAGGCTTCTGTCAAATACAGCTTGTCCTTTCTTTGCCATAATTACAGCTTCTATTCTTATCAGGAGACTTACTTCCAGTTTTTTTCATCTGCAGGAATATTTTTCCATACCTCCAAAGTACAGTGTTAGACATTGGTTGCATTTTCTGCTCCACAACATCCAAGTAATCCCAAAGACATTCAGTAATGTTGTGGTAAGGACAGTCTATTGTTTAGGTGGTCTTGCATGGTTGTTACCAATCCCATTATCTCTATATCTTTTAGTTATTTTTTAAACTCCAGTTTTGAGAAAAAAAAATCCCAATATATGCCTGCACGTCAGCGGTACCTTCTTACATATTTAAGTCACCCATGCTGTGGGTACTGATGCACCCCCATACCATGACAGATGATGGCTTTTTCCTTACATAATAGAGTTTTAAGTTGCATTTCTTGGTGCAGTCGGACTGGGAGTGTGTTAAGTGACCGTGGTTTTCTGTGGCTATACATAACACAAGGGCATGATGGTCATGATGGCTCGAAGGTCATGCACATTCAGCAGTGGTTTCCAGCTTTGCCTTGCAAGGACTGAGATTTCTCCAGATTCCCTTAATCTTATCACAATATTATGTCTTGTATTGTGAAAGGTTTTGTTGAACTGCTTGTTCTCTCGTGAAGTTTAGAACAAAGTGGTGAGCAATGATCCTTTGCTTGCAAAGACAGGGCTTTTTGGTGGATGCTTCTTTTATACCCAATCATGATACTCTCACCTGTTACCAGTTCACCTATTTATTGTGGAATGTTTCAAAAACTATTTTTGAAATATTTTATAAACTTTGTATTACTTTGGTTAGCCAAAACATTAAAAGTCATTTCTTTGTACTTTTGTCAGTTAAATAAATGCTCAAGTGAATTAACAAATCACAGATTCTTGTTTTGAAATGAAATAAATGAAAGATGGTCTCTGAGGTTTGCCTGGTACTGTATAGGGAATTAAGAACATAGACACTCTCATTAGAGACTGTCAGTGTAGAGGTTGTATTTCAATGTTGTTCTCAGAAGCATCTGAGGAATTGTAACTTAATAGAAGAATGGAAAACATTTGTAGCTTTAATTCACTTTAAATTGATGAGATTTTAAAGTGATTCTGTAACATTTCTATTGGACTATTCATTATTAAATGTGCACACAATTAGCTAGCATTTCAAATAGTTACTTTTTTAATGAAAACACTCAAGTTTTGATATGACAGCAACAATATACAGTGTCTATGTAGGGGTATGTATATATGTATGTATATATATTTTGGATTTATAAAAAACAGCATTACCCCAAACTCTGACAAAAGCTTATCTGGTGAGAACAATCCTATCACACACTAAACGTTTGTGTACACACACCCAGTGGCCCAGATGCACTTTAGGTAAGGGGATATTTTTGGAAAGATGCAGTATGATATTACAGAGACTAGCCATCATTTGTTGCAAGAAAGACTAAAGTCAAATCAGTTATTAAACATCTCCAGAGGAATAATATAATCTTTCTGATTGAAACATCAGATTTCTTGTTATTTTTTGGTTAACATCTGTTCGCTTGATATAATGGCAGTGATGGATGATAGCACCCAGCAACACTGGAGCAAGCAAATACAGTTGGCATTTACATGATGCAAGTGCCTTATCTAATGCAACTAAAACTAAAAATCAGCTTTATATGATATATATGATTAATCATTGTGCACACCTTTGATTAGCTTGTTCTTTTGTTTTTTGTACATGCTGAAACATATTATGGAGTATGAATGTCAAAATAACCCTTTCATCTGTTTCATAGTATGAAAGCTCTAAATACTTGAGCAACAACAATAAAGACATTACAATATAGCAAACATGATTTCATGACAAGCGACAAGACAACTTTATACACATTGTTTGACAACTGATCTGTAAACTTGTCATGGCGCAATCTACAAACCAACAGTATACAATAGGATGGTAGATCGAGTCTGAGGTCAATAAACATCCCTGCGTTTGGTTGGAAACTGATAGTTCTGAAATGCCACCGAATTTGCCCAGCACTCCTGCCATGCATCATTGGCATGTCTATATGCCTCAGTGCACACATGATGCTTTGTTTATCTTTAAAATAAACTTTTCACAGTTTTCTCCTCACTCCAAATGTGCTTGATCAGCCAAGACATGTTTATGATTATGATTATGACTGCCAGATAAGTACTGTGCAATCATGACTAAATCCTCACACACTTGCTTGAAATCATGTTAAGTAATGTCAGTAAGTAAGTGATTCAGTGAGTCAGTCAGTCAGTAATTCATTGAGTCAGTTAAATAGTGAGTGAGTGAGTGAGTGACTCATTGAATTAGTTAGCAAGCAAGTCAGTACGTCAGTTGTGAGTGATAGATTCATTGAATCTGTAGGTGAAGGAGTGAGTCAGTCAGTAAGAAAGTCAGTCATTCAATGAGTGAGAGATTCAGTGAGTGATTTAGTGAATCAGTAAGTGGGTGAGTCAGTGAGTCATTCAGTCAGTCAGTCAGTCAATGAGTGAGAGATTCAGTGACTGATTTAGTGAATCAGTGATTCATTGAGTCAGTCAGTAAGTAAGTCAGTCAGTCAGTGAGTTATTGAGTAAGTCAATGCGTGAGTCAGTCGATGATTGAGTGAGTGATTCAGTGAGTCAGTCAGTCAGTGAGTAAATATGTGAGTAAGTCAGCCAGTGATGGAGTTAGTAAGTCAGTGAGTGATTTAGTGAGTCAGTCAATAAATGAGTAAGGGAGTGATTCAGCGAGTCAGTCAGTCAGTGAGTAAGTCAATGAGTTTGTCAGTGAGTGAGTGATTGGGTAAGTCAGTCAGTGATTGAGTCAGTGAGTCAGTCAGTCATATAATCAGTCTTCTGTCAGGTTTTGTTCTGACAGCCACGATATGATTGTTTTTCATGGATAATAATGCCTCTGCATTTAGAAAAGAATAAAAAATCAGAGAACAGAATGTTTTAGCACCTGCACATTGACTTGTTTTAGAAATGATGAAGTATAGTGTAACACGTCAACAATTTTTGTCTGTAGTAATTATTTACAGATGCAGCAGACAGAGATTAAATTAGATGAAAATTTAGACAGGAAAACAATTAAGTATTCCAAAACTGCACTTTCAGAACTGACAATTTTCTCACCATGTAAAAGAAAAAATCACTAAAAGCCTTCCCTCGTGGCCTTTGACTGTGTCGTTTCTGAATGCTAACGACTGTGAGGCAACCATGCCTCCATGAAACCTTACCTCTGAATATTAGTGTAGTTTTCCTTTTGTTCTTCACTGGAGAGTAAGTATTTGTCTTTAACAGTTTACGCTGCAGAAAATCCCCTCCAAAAATTTGCCCCATAAAATCTAACTTAAGTGGAGAAGGTGCAACAGTTCATGCAGCTGTTTGCATGCAGGAAAAAAATGAAAAAGGTTTTCTTATTTGTGTGCTTATTTGGTTAGTCTGGCTCTAACTTACTTATTTATTTATTTAAATGGCACACATTTTCTGAGTTAATGAGAATGGCCATGTGGCTCTGTGTGGAATTCATGAGTAGAATACAGTGCGTGTGAACAAAGAAAGCAGGAGGGTGTGAAGGGGGCGGAGGGGCTTGTTCATGCTCATTTTATCACAACACACGCACGCTCACATACACAATAAGTCCACAACACTACCCCCCCCCAAAAAAAACAGAAAAAAGACTCAATAGGGCCAATACAATATGCAGGTTTGTCTGCGTGCGTAATTTATTCATAATTAGGCATGCACGTAATCGCCAGGGGACATGTCTTATTTATCACAAGAGGTGCTGGAGTCCCCCTGTCTCAGCTCCCTCAGACAGAGGAGCGACAATGGGATAGTCACACTAGTCAAGTGTGTGTGTGTGTGTGTGTGTGTGTTCCAGTGGTAGACTTACACTGGAATGGCAGTGTACAGTAACAACCACATAAGAGAGGAAAGAAATATTGATCACTTCTAACTGCAGGATCTCTCTCTCTTCTTCTCTTTCTCACTCTGTCGTTGACCTTGTAAAAATACTTTTATTCCCTGGCTGGAAATGAGATGTCCAAATTCAATCTGGATGCTGACAGCTCACGTTTGGATATAAAGAAGTCGGATGGAGGCGGTCGGGGCAAGGCATTGTTGCATTACAATGGCTTTACGGGCTTTGGGATGTGGATCAGGTGGTGGGGCGATCTGCCTCTCAACACCGCCACCTGCTGCAGGAGACTGGAGAGTGGGAGATCACTGTGAGCAGGAGCAGGCCTGGGAGCTTATTCAGTTACTGATATTAAAGCAGCAGTTTGGTAAAAAATGAAATTCACACAATTTTCTTCTGACAAATGTAATGCAAATGTAGCCAATCAGCCAGGATGTGTTTAGTAACTGAAGTTTGCCTTTTTTAGTTTTGCACTGAGATGCAAGGCTAATGTGGCTAACGAGTAATGGAAGCTTATATACAGACTGTGTGCAAAATGCATACCTAAACCATCACACTGGCCTCAAACTGCTTCAAGTGATCTCAAATACATTTGCTTATGTTGTTTCTGTCACTGTTACCTACAAAAATGGACAAAAATACGGACAGAATTTTGGCTTCAAGAAGGCTGCTGCTATTGGCCTATCACAATCATGACATTTCTGCTGATGATTAATTGTCATGTAAATAATTGCAGTTAACAATTTTATTGCAACTTTCAATATACATGCCTAAGAGGCTGAATTTTCTGCTTAGCTTGGGTGGACAATATCACACTGTTTATCATTATCCTGATAAACTATGTTACCTTAGGTCACAACATGCTTGTCTGAGCAAATTGGGTACAGCATAATAAGTCATGTTTAATTAAATTTAGTATAGTACAGTATGGGAAATATGAAGTAAAAATCAGTGTATTCATAATTATTGACGGCATTTTTTTTTATTTGGCATAACTAGGCTCTTTTTCGTCTGTTCCAATGTATCAAAACTCAAAAAAACTAAATATTTTTGCTGTATTAATGGGCATTGCTTATCATGAAATTGTCTTATATTATGATGTTATATGTTTGCCATATCATGCCAACCTCATGACATTTCATCAATACTTAGTGCCTCCAAACTGCTAGGAGGAACAGCTCAAGCTCACATAAACAAACTGTACTCACTGCTTGTCTCTAAAAGTGCTACAGCACCTAATCAGAAATCAGAATGTCTGCTATTTTTGTAAAATCTACAACATTTTCTGTGTTTTGCTTTCTTATTTATTTGACTCAACAATGTCTGAAAACACACCGAATTCACAATCTGTTGGCTGCAACATTAACATGTTTATAAAAGCTTTTTTTGTTCCACTTCCTCATTGGGGGACAATTACTACCTTATTAGTCATTAAATATTATCTATGACCATAAGGTTCAAACATATAAATAGATGCAAAGTAACAGCTCTCAGCATAAATAATTGCAGTTAGGTGATTAGATTAAGATTAGGTGACCCTTATTATTCAAGAGAATGCTTTTACACCTTTACACATTTTGTTTTTGGTACTGTTCATCTGCAAATGTGTTGTGGGCCAGAGGTTCGAAAAGATAAAAGGGTGTGTTAAGGCATGGCAAGTCAAGCTGTGACTAAGCAGTTACTACCAATGACAAAAATACAGGCAGTGGCCAATTAAAGGTTTTTAATTTAACACAATGGGGAAATTTCACCTCCGCATTTCACCCATCCGTGCAGTGAAACACCACATGCACACTAGTGAGCACACTTGCCCGGAGCAGTGCACAGCTCGATCCGCAGCACCCGGGGAGCAATTGGGGGTTAGGTGTCTTGCTCAAGGACATCTGTCGGCTCTGGGGACCGAACCGGCGACCTTCCGGTTACAGGGCTGGTTCCCTAACCTCCAGCCCATGACTACCCAATTATTAAGTAATAATTGTGATGAGTAGCTACCTCTGTTTTAGCTATGCAACACACTTGTTTTTTTGACAAATTATATTTTTAAATCTTATTAGCAAGTTACTACTATGAATTACTTGGTAATAACTATAAAGCTACTATATGTAAGGTATGTAGTTATGAAAGAGAGAAATGGAAGTTTGGACCCGCTTACCGGACCTTGGAGTGTAACAGGCTAAACAGATTGAGAAGGCATTTCATTTTACATGGTGTAAAATAAAAACCTCAATTCAACTATAACTTTCTACTTCATACTCTTTCTGCTAGTAGGTGGTCTAAATGGTGGCTTCTGTTAGATTTGAGTGATTCGGGCTCAATCAGTTGTGCTCAGCTGTGCAGTGTTATCCTAAGCTGAGTGATGCATCTTCATCCCATGCCTACCACGCTGTGTGCGTGTGTGTGTGTGTGGATGGCCTCCCTGCAGTTTCTGCAGCATCTCCATCAGCATGCATGAGCTTTTCCGCTGAACAGAGCACTTTAGGCTGCCTTTGTAAGACAATACGCAGTCACAGTCAGGGCATGTGCATTATAGATTACCTTCTTACAAAGAACATGAGAAAGACGCAGAGCTGTCTGTAAGGTCTCTGTAAGAACTGTATGTTTTAGGTGTTACATGGTAATGAGCACAAACACACATCCTATTCTTAATGATTGATCATTGATTGTGTCGTATGACGACCAGCTCACTACAGCAATACACCTGAATGGAAACTCTGACAAATATTCCCTAACCAGTGGATAATGAGTTCAAAGTATTTTGAAAATTTAGATTAAGTAAGACTGAGCAAAAGTTCACTGTTATTTTGGCCACTACTCCATAATTGCTTTTGCCAAGTTTTGTTCAACAGCTCAAAGAAAGCTGATTAACTGAAGGAACTGCTTAAAATGGCTATTTTCAAATGCATAATTAGGATCTGCACATTAAGATTACGCTCCAATTATATTTTTTCCCCTTATATTAAACACAGTTGAATGTCAGCTTTAACACGCACACACACAAAAATATATATACACACACACACACATATATATATATATATATATATATATATATATGTGTGTGTGTGTGTGTGTGTGTGTGTGTGTGTGTGTGTGTGTGTGTATTATATATTTATATATATATATATATATATATATATATATATATAGAGAGAGAGAGAGAGAGAGAGAGAGAGAGAGAGAAAGAGAGAAAGGAGCAAGATGCAATTAGACAAACTGAATTTCTTGCAACAGAGCCCTTTCCATCAATATCAATTTAATTACTCTTACTGTGCCTTAGTAGTAATCTGCTCGGATGAGATAAGGCATCAGCAGTCACTATAGGTCTGGACATACACTGCCAACTTTTCCCATTTTCAAATCTCATATTATGAAGGTCTGATAAGAAACAAATGTTTAATTTAAGGTTCTACATTGTGAATGTTACAGTTAAACTACAGTATGCCTTTTTATCAAGCCTCACTTCAAATGCTATACACTGAGGCCTGTGCCACACCAGGGGAAGTAATGACATTTCCTAAAGGGAGATATACTTTGGTTGAGTTACTTACTACCACGCTTAAGTGCCCTTTGTATTCAAATGTTATCCTGCGATTAAGGCAGACATCTGCAGCTAGTGTGCTCTCAAAGGCTTGTTGCCACGCAGAACTCCATGGAACTATAGATCCAACTCTGCTGGCATTCGTAGCTGACTGTGAAGGAGCATTGAGAGGTAAATGTGATTAGCTTGGAATTATATATTGCAGAGAGCACAATCAGGGCTGGGTTTCGAAAAAGGCGTCTAAGTAATGAGATTTGTTAAATGGTAGAGTGAGCATCACATTAAACACTCCCCCTACTAGTTGATCTTAATAACATGAAGTTTTTGGGGAAACTGGACCTTGACTGGAGAAGCGCTCTATCAAATTTTTTCTGAGTTAGTTTTATCAGAGGAGTAATATCATTTCGATGATCACTTTTGTGTTAAGATTAAAATTAAAACAGATCCAAACAAACAGATAGGATTAGGCTGGTAAAGAACAGGACAGAAATCACTCTGCCTTGTGAGGAATATTTCTTCTCCTTCTAATTAGCCCATCACCAAAATGTGTTAGATTACAGATGTTTTGTTTTAAATATGAGGATATTTCTCCTTTGCCAGGAGAATGTTAGCCTCATCACTTGGTCACCAAAAGACAGAAGTGCTGTTGTCTGTTACCAGAATGTTGAGGTTGATTTGAACAGGACTACTATTACTGAAAGAGTCTGACAAATTATAGAAAGTAGGACCTGAATAAGACTTAATTTTACAGAAAATGAATACATTTTATGTTATTTAAGATAATATTTGATCTGCCGCCTGTTTGGTCAGATTCTGAAGAAAAGTGTGAAAGCAGGTCTAGATCAACTTGCCTCTAAACAAACTTTTCAGTCAACACGTGACAGAACAATGAAACCAACTGGAATAAGCCAGACATTAACAGTACAATTGCTCAAACAGGATGGGCTAAGCAATGCGTTACAGACTGGATGGAACAAAACGACATTCAGGTGGTATGAAAAAAGCTCTGTTTAACCTGATACTGCGATGGTTTTTGTGGCTCCATCTGTAACAACAAACACCAAAAATGACTTTTTGTGGAAAAGGAGCTGGCTATATTGAAGCACATTTGGTACAATGTTTGGAGCTTCTTTGCTATATGTATTTCTGTATTTTGCACAACTGTTGTATAAAAGCGATAGAACACTTGAGGTCAAATAACATCAAAGCTGTGATGACCTACTGCACTCAACTTCAGTTCCTGCCTTCAACCAAATCACAGCCGTGATGTTAACACGCTCCCTCTCATCCTCTATTGCTTAAATCACAGACGTAGCTTGAGGGGGTTGGGGTGGGGGGCTGGATTTATCTCTGTGGCCTGCTCTTATAAGCTCTGGCTAACATTAAAGTGAGCTGCAGGGTGTTGTACTTTGATAAACACAATCACCATTGCTATTCATGAGACAAAACACGACCGTGTACAAACAAGTTTTCACAGCCCTGCAGAGCTGCCAGTCACAAACAGCCCTCCAAACACAGAGTATGACAACACAATTATCAGCCTTTAATTAAGTTCAAACCACTCATATCCGATGCAATGGGTGTTTAAGTGTGTGTGTGTGCACTTGCGTTTGTTGCAAACTGCTTAGGTGAGGTGAAGAAAATAAGGCTTCCTGATGATGACATGACAAAGAACCTGTCATTGGGAACATTAATGCGATGGGTGTAGCTTGATATCACTACTGCAAACTTTCAGAACAAAGCCGACAGAAGAGAGAGAGAGACTGAGAGAGGCAGCAATGACGGAGAGATCGGGAGTTGAGTCCTTGACTGAACTGCAAAAGTGCTGACACGGGGTGCCACCAGTGAACTGTCTATCAGTCTGCCTGAATTGCAACCGAGATAAACTAGCTTTTGCTCTCTAATGATTCTGAGTAAATGTGGCACACCCATGATAAAGCTTTGTGCGTCTCTCTGCCGTGCCCGAGTGACTGATTTCAGCTTTACAACTTCATTACCGGCACCAAGGACACACTTGCAGCCAGGCCCATACCTCTCCATGCGCTCCTCTCCAGCTTGCAGAGCCCTGGCTCCATCTCCTGACAGCCCTGGCAGAAAAAGAGAGGGGCTCACGCTGTGCAGGCAGGCATAAAAACCAATCACCCTGCCAACGGAATGTATAGAATTAATCTTCCATTGCGTCCTATTTCATCTGGGGGCTCGCAGCCAGCAGACACTGGTGAATGTAGCATTATCGGTGAATGGTAGCTATAGCTGAAAAGAACACAAGTGCAATTTTGAGGTCACATCCACTTTTGTTCATGCCACTCTGACCTGGGTAGGGCTTGTAAACCTGCCTGTACTTCTCTTGCTGAGGAAATATTAATTATTAATTAAAAACCTCTTATTCTCTAAATTTTAGATGCTCCAGCCATCAAAAAATAACCTGCTTCCATAAGGAAAACCAAGTCAGCTTGCACGCAATGCAAAAGTTTGGTTTGGCACACCACAAAGAAACTACAGATAAAATACTACACAAATTACTCAGTCATGTGACTAGTTGATCGTATCTATAGCTTCACCTGTTCAGTCAGTTTCTCCTGAAATCAAGGGTCTTAAAAGGGAGTGTGTCCAACTTTGCTGCAGTAACAGCCTCTACTTACCTGCAAAGTCTTTACACTAGATGTTTGGAGATTCCTGTGAATATTTGACTACACCCACTACAGCATTAGTGAGGTCAAGGAGCTAGTGATGTTGGATGATCAGTAGTTCTGGATCACAGCACATCCCAGGGTACTGAATGGAGCTCCATCACTGCAGAGAACTGCTCCACAGCCCATTGTTGGGAGGGTTTGGTTATGGTGCTCTTAGGCTCACATGCAGCTGCTCAAGAGCATTCCATTCTATTGGGTTTCTAAGGGGATCATGCAAGCTGTACATTATGTGCAAATTATATTCTTGTTTAATCCTAAATGACATATTAATTAGGATCATTTCTGTCAAAATGTGCAGTATTCTTTCTCACTCCAAATCACATTCAAAATTATGCTTTAATTTGTCCAGCAACACATTTAATTTTACACATTTGTCTGATAAAACAAAGGTGCATTTCTTTTTATTGTGTACAAGGACCCAAGACATGGAGTAAAAGGGTAAGTAAATCAGTAACTGACATAAATACCTGAGATGTTACAATTTTTGCTAGGGCTGGGAACTGATCCCGAAGAGTCGATTCTCCAGTTCAAGGCATTTGAGAATTGAGAATCAACTCTACAGCTTTGCACTCAATTTTACACAGGGACACCCAAGACTGCCCACCCTTGAATGAACATTGAGAATGAGATGACACACATTAGCGCTGTGCAGGTTAACTGGAGTTAGCTCTTCAAACTGCCTTATCAAGTTCTAACTGGCCATAGAAAAACTGACATTTTGGCTACCACCACACTAAATAATATGTTAAAACAATCGAGAGGTGCCCAAAATTTTTGTATAATGTTTGTGCGGGCCGTGGGCCAAAGCAACAAAACAAAATGCTAATAAAGAAGGTATAGGAAACTTTCCATTTTTTTTGGCTTAAAACCATATTTATGTATGTATTTATTTATTTGTATAAATATGTGTTTATAAAAGTTTTTTATATTTTTATATTTAAAAAATGTTCATTCTTTCAGTGATGGAACATGGTTAGTGGGCTAAGTCAAAAGTCTTTAACTTTTGTCCACATTATGGGCAGCCTTGGTCAAACCAATACCACTGTAGTTGTGTTGTCATATTGTAGTCAATACCATGCTCTTACACCCATATCAATGACTCCGGGTCTATGCTTGATTTCTCTATGGCTTCTCTATGGCTATGGATTTTTGAAAAATCTCCTTATCGCATCCTGTGGTAGATAAAAATGTTCAGAACACAATACTTTTGTCCTATGAACATTCTTCTCTCGAATATCACTGGGTAGTAGCATATTCCATGTACAGACTGAGGGCAGATGGAAAAAAGTCATGAAAGTTGCAAGTTTCCCTGCAGTTCTCTGTGTCTTCAACTGACACTCAAACTGCATAATCATAAGCTCTACAAACTTAACAGTAGTCATGCTAATTTAGTATAGGCTCAGATTAATATTACTGCTGACCCCCTAATAAGCTAATAAAGGCTATCAAAAAAATCCTAATTATTATTTTAATGCTGGTAATTGTACATTTGAAAATAGATCAGTGTTGTGTTAATCATGGCATGCAGGCTGTTTCTTGAGGACATATTCTTGTTATGTTCTGCATTAGGGAGTGCTGTGGCAATCCTGGTAATCCTCTGTTGTAATTTTCAGTTTGGCAGTACCGCAGGAACACCATACTCATACCACAGAACTTTTTGTAATGGACCACTCTTTGGTCTCAACTGAACTGTCTTAAGACACAACATCTCTATTTCTTAAGACAAAGTAATGTCTTAACTCATGCCTCATCTTCAAGACACACAAAATAATTACTTCTTTGTCTTAAGGCGTTAACTTTCATGTCTCAAGACAAAGACAGTGTCTTCACTCATACGTCTTAAGACGTTCTTGAGATGTCTTGACATAAGAAAGTGTCTCAAGACATCTCTATAAATACTGTCAAGACATCTTAAGACACAGTGACAGCTGGGTAAGGACATTTTCTCATGACATTCGCCAGTCTCTTATTCAACGTTTCTCGTTAGTTATATCCCATTAGGATAGTTGAAAGGCATATTATATGAGGAGGTTGGTCTATTTCTGCTTGATAGCTGAGTAACATTAACTTATTTTTACTGTTTCACAGAAGCAACAGGTGAGTATTGTGTTTGCTAATGCTTGTGATGGCTAATCACAACTGCTGCACCATTTAAGGTGGAACAGGAAAATTCGAACAAGCTGTCGAAAAAGAAGCTAAATTCAGCCTCGAAGTTTTAACACTGATAGTAGTTTTTGATAAGGCAGCTAGAAAACCGCCATAGAACCACCTTAGTTTTGTGTGACATCAAATTGATGCGCAGTAGCTTAGCTTGCTTGTAGCAATAGTATTAAGGCTCTTTAACGGCTCTTTAATTCAGATCATCCAGTGATATTAGCGGGGGGAAATGTACACAAGACAAAACGTATTGGGTTCTGAACATTATCTACCACAGCGTTCGACAGAGGAGATTTTTCAAAAAACCCATTCATTCTGGCTATAAGAGAAGTCGATCTTAGACCCAGAGTTCCTAATATGGGCATTACATGGAGTACAGAATGACGCACGGCTACAGTGTGTATAGTGAATTTATCAGTGCAGTGTGTATAGCTTTTGTGGCAACACAAAGTTAATAGGACAACATCCCTTGTGATTCATACCGGCAATCATGATAGTGTATGTTGTGTACCTAATACTGCACTTGGATTTTTGGAATTGGGAATCGACTCTTGGAATCGACTCCACGCCATCTATCCCCTGGAACTGAAATCGGAGTCGACTCCAAAATGTCTGGAATCGAACAGTTCCACTCTTTGTACTGTGCACCGTTGCTCTCTGCCAACCCCTACACGGACCCCATTGGTTCAGTAGACTGCACTACTCGCACACACCTACTGTTCGAAGTTTTACATGTGCGGAAACAGCGCCTGTTGTCGACGTGGAGGAAGATTCAAAGCTTGAGCTCGTGCGATTTTGTAACAGTGGTGTTTCATGCAGGACTGACTTGTTCGTCAGAGGTGCTCGCTCGAAACAGGAGCGATGGACACAAGCGAGACACACTCCTGACCTGCCCTGTCTGGGTTTCTTTCCCCAACACGTTCTGCTGTGTGACCGCCGAAATCATGGATGGCAGGAGCGAGTTTGGGCCTGTAACTCGAAGCAGAAGACGCGCCACTATCAGTAGCACTAAAGGTGAACTACTGAAAGGGTCCAATGGAGTCTCCTCAGCCAGCGCCAGCAAACCAGGACACAAGAGAGGAGACTCATACACGAAGGACTCAGCGGAGGAAGCACGAAAGAGTAGCCGCAATGATAACATGAAGTGAGTATGAGGTACAAATCCGCGAATAGGCTGCTCGTTTTCAGTTCAGCTGAGCTGTTTTACTCCACAAGCTTTAAGTGAATCCCAAGCTATGATACACACCGGACGAGGAAGGGAGGCGTTCACTCTCTCTCAAACCTCACTTAATCCTGTTTCTCAGGGCAGCTTCAACTTCCTATTCAAACTGCCTAAATATATCTCAGTTCCAAACCTCTTTTTTATTTCTTCCAGCTAATTAGTTGCAGATGTGGGTTGAGGGAGTCTGTACTCAAGTAAAAGTAGTTATTTCAATGGAATAATGGCAAGTAAGCGTGGCCTCCCAAAAACAGCCTGAGTGGGAGTGAAAAAGTTACATCAGCTAAAGAAATGAAGCCACTATTTTAATGTTTTTGGGATCATTTTGGTCTAAAATAAAATCCAGAAGTGAGAGAAATGGAAAATAAGAATTAGATTAGACTGGAATTGTTAAAACGGGGCAAACTTATAGTTATATACTAATTATTATTAGCAAAATGAATTATAATTAGGAAAAAAAAATCAGAAAAGTACAAATATATTAAAGCTGTACTTGAATACATGGACTTATGTTACTGCCCGCCACAACTGGTAGTAAACAATTTTATGTTTGATCAGATCCCTGACCCTGGAGTACCCCCTGTCCTGGACATTGTAGTGTTTCTCCAGCTCACAACATGCCTATTTCATGTCATGAATTGCTTGTTAATGAGCTGCTTAGGTGGATCAGATGCATTGAGATCAGGGGAAACACTCAAATGTGCAGGGCTGGGTATAATCCAGGACCAGGGCTGGGAACCAGTGCCTCAAACCATTATGTTGATGTTTCCGAAACAGATCAAATGCACCAGGTGTTTGACGTGCTGCTCATCTTACTACATACCTTCATTATGACAGATGAAAACTGATATCTGTTAAGTCTGTTAAGTAGATGGACGGACTGGATTACACTGTGGCTTTGTGTAGCAAACAGATCAGTATGGTTTTATTGTCTGATTAGTTTGCGTGATCCAGATCACATAACCATATGTGTATCTGTTTTCAGTGATTGCTTCACTTTATTTCTTTCCACAGTTGCCACAAGCTGCAAGAGTCTTTGCTCAGTTCTGCTAGTGGCTTCAAAAATTACAGGGGCATTCTGAACTGGTGTGTTGTCATGCTGGTGAGTCATATTCACAAGAGGATGTACTCTTACACATACACGTACATGCCAGTATTCTAACTGATCCAGAGATTTGTACAAACCTCATAGTAGTATGACAGTAAGCAGGATCTACCTGAAATGTAAGAGTAAAAATCACACTTACATGCACCAGCTTGTCTCTTCCTTCCTTTTGTAACAATGTTAACACGTTTGCTACCACTGTTGTCTCATTGTCAGGCGTCTCAGCCTGATGAAGGTGAGGCTGTGCTGTTGTATCATATGGTATCCAGGATCCAGGAACATTTTTAGCTCTGTATTGTTTCTTGTAGGGCTGGGCTATGTGGCAGTTTGTTGCCATTACTATGATAAATTACTTCACTTTGTGCTTTTCTAAGTATATCATCAGTA
This sequence comes from Pygocentrus nattereri, assembly GCF_015220715.1. Classification (NCBI taxonomy): domain Eukaryota; kingdom Metazoa; phylum Chordata; class Actinopteri; order Characiformes; family Serrasalmidae; genus Pygocentrus; species Pygocentrus nattereri. Next base: position 16,861,198 of record NC_051213.1, read on the forward strand.
CTTGTAGAACTCTGAAACACTTCAAGAATCATCAAAAAGGCCGATATCAGAGAACCTGTAAACAACAATCAGTGCACAAATTGAACTTTAACAAGTAGGTGATCAAATATAAATCAATTATTATTATTATATTTTAAGTTCTTTACCAGTTATTTTGTTTGTCCTCTCTTTTCTTCAGTTTTTGCCAAAGTTGCATTTGAAACAAGAAAATAGTCAAAGCATGTATAATAGGTGTGTAAGAGATTCCTTTAGAGTAGCAGCACCCCTATAATAATGTTATTCATTCAAATTAAAATATCTGATGCCATGAAACCAAAATACACTCACTGGCCACTTTATTAGGTAGTAAAGTGTACAACCCCTTTTGCCTTCAGAACTGCCTTAATTCTTTGTGGCATACTTTCAACAAGGTGTTGGAAACACTCCTCACAGAATTTGTTTATTTATTTGAGTTACTGTTGCCTTCCTATCGTCTTGAACCAGTCTGCCCATTCTCCTCTGACCTCTTACATCAACAAGGCATTTTCGTCCACACTACTGCCGCTCACTGGATATTTTCTCTTTTTCGGGCCATTCTCTGTAAAACCTAGAGATGGCTGTGTGTGAAAATCCCAGTAGATCAGCAGTTTCTGAAATACTTACACCAGCCCATCTGGCACTAACAATCATGCCACGTTCAAAGTCACTTATTTCACCTTTATTCCCCATTCTGATGCTCGGTTTGCACTTCAGCAAGTTGTCTTGACCACCTCTACATGCCTAAATGCATTGAGTTGCCGCCATGTGATTGGCCGATTAGCTATTTGTGTTAACAAGCAATTGAAGAGGTGTACCTAATAAAGTGGCAGGTGAGTGTATATTAGAAAAACAATATGATTTTGGATTTTATACTAGGTTGAATCAGAAGAATTTAGTGTGTTTTTTGTTTTTAACTGATACCAGGGCTAGGTGATATTAACATTAGGCAATAATTCAATATACAATATTTTCAAAAATGTATTGTAATTATTTGTCAAATATTTTGCTAAAAATAGCAAAACTGAAAAAAAAAAAACAATATTGTGTTATGTTAGTATCACAGTATACCAATATGGATGATACATTGTCCAGCCATAAATGAAGCTACAGTTTTTCTAGCACATTTTTTGTTGACAACTTGTTTGTGAACATCAGAAAAACATAACATTGAGATACCTGTCATCTATCATGATACCTTGGTCAAGAGTGTGAACGATTTGTATCTGATAGAATAGCAGTGGCTCTTCCGCAGTTGGGCTGTGGCTGCGCCATCAGGCTGACCTGTCCAGTACCTCCAGCCCAACTGAAACCAAAGCCACACTGAAAAACAATAAAGCCATCTCTGATGGATACCTTGCATAACAATTTAAACAAACTAATTTTGATAGTGTAGAGAGCTTTTTTGTGTAATGTGAACCTCTCAAAGTGTCCTTGACCAGTCCTGAAAGATTTTTCCATATCACTGCAAATTATTTGAAAGAATGATATCTGCTGTTCTGGCACATCGTAAAGGATGGATGCATTAGCTATTATAGCAATGCATTTAAAGCTAAAACATTTCATGATTAAAGTGTTTGTTGATCTTGCTGAAGTACATGGCACTGTATTCACTTGGCTCTTGATGAATCATTGTTCTGAGGGTCTGTTTGGGGGACACAGTTAGTGCCAAGTGACACCTAAAAATAGATCGCCTGAAACAATTTCTCTGTCTGAACCCGAGCTGAGAGGCACTAGCCAAGCTCTTGGTTTCTAACTGCGAAGGATGCATTAAAGTTTTTCAGCCTGCCATTGAGACTAGAAACGAGTGTAGATTTGTAGTTAGTTTTATGCTTAGTCTTCCGATAGGCCCATGAAATAAAAGTTACCGTGTTGATGATTAAAATCTCTAGTGATTTTATTGGACGCCTTAAGTACAACCTTGTTGTGTAAGGATTAAGCCTTTGATTTTGTGCTCCTCAGTTTTTCCTTTATTATAAAGTTATTGCATGGTCAGCAGTATTCATCATTGGACTTTCTTTAGTCTCTGTGAAGCTATAGCAGTCTTGGCCAACAGTCTGACCTTTAAATCAATGACTAATGTCTGATTATTATAGTACATACTGAAGTAGTAATTTGATTGTATCCGATACTATCCTGTTACTACTAGAGTAATGATAATGCATTATTTTCATGTTTCCATGTAACTTCTGTTTGCTCTTCCTGTCCTGCAGGTATTGAGCAATGCACGTCTGTTCTTGGAAAACCTTCTCAGGTAAGTTTGCTTGACATATAGGACCAGTTTCCAGGAGATTGATGTATTGTCAGTAGGTGTTCTTCACTGAAAGTCTTTTTGGTCTCAGACTGACTTCAGAGAGAGAGAGACATTATGTTATAAAAACCACTCTCACAGTTGCTCCAGTTACGATATGTCCATATGAACCCAGCAAGGACTTAAGTATTAAGTGTTATGATTGCAATAGCAGAGTTGTTTAGGTTGCTGGGTGGCTCTGCCAGGAGGAAGTGTGCATAGGCCTGACTCTCACGCAGTGGAAATGTTGAACCCCATGCTGAGGGCACCATATGCTGCCATCATGTTATACACTGCTGCATGCAAGCAGCCAGTTTCCAGCTGCCAGCTCGAATCAAAGCCATGTGCAGTGCTGTGAACGATTTCACATGCAGAACAAACATTTACGAGAGCAGTTAGAGCAGATGTGCAGCAGAGACAGGTAGAGGCAGGTAGTTGTTTATAGTAGAAGACAGAACAAGACACAGGCAGATGTGTAATAACTTGTTCAAGAAACCATTGTATAAATAGTAAATGAAGAAAATGTTAAGTGTAATTAAATATATTTGGAAGTATATTAAATTAGTAATAAATTCTCTGAATGTAAATTATGGCTGCACGATATTGACTTAAATTGTGATGACCCCTCTTTAAGCCTATAGAAAATAGAAAATCACAAAAGCACCATTTACTATTCTGCAAAATATTGAAATGAAATATGGACAATTGTTTACATCAGCTGCAGTCATATTTTTGTGTACTGAAGGGCTGAGAAACTATAGACTAAATATGTGTGTGTGTGTGTGTGTGTGTGTGTGTGTGTGTGTGTGTGTGTGTGTGTGTGTGTGTGTGTGTGAGAGACTGGGGGGGTGTACTGTATCAAGCTTCAGTAGCCTAGCTGGCTAATAGAAAAACAGTAGAGCCTGAGCTAACCTGTGTGCTGCATGTTTTCCCATTTGTGTCACACTGTTTTGAGTTTAATATCTTTTAAAGCTAATAAGTTTGTGTTTGTGTTTGACCGAATGGTTCAGTTACTCCTCTCCCATGTGGGAGAGTAGGGTTTAGTCCCAGCACAGAGAAGCAGGCTTATAATAGTTTGTGCTGGTAATGTATTGACATCTGTCTGTAGCTGCATGTGTAAGGTAATTAGATCTTTTGTGTTATCGCTGCTCTAACAATGTAAATGTTGTGGGAACTCATATCTCAATAACAATAAAATCCAATTTATTAGGTAGCTCTAATGAAAATGCCCTTGTTCAAAAGTTTGTGTACACCCCATCCAACATTTCTTCTAAAATCAAGGGGGTTAGTTGGGGGTTTGTAACAGTAACTACTTCTACTCTTCTTAGAAGGCTTTACACTAGATGTTGAAAAATTGCTGTGAGGATTTGATTGGATTGCTACAATAGCATTATTGACTCCAAGTTCTGATTTTGGATGATCCGATCTGGATCACAATCACCACTCCAACCCATCCCAAAGGTATTGGATGGAGCTACATCACTCCTCAACATAGTTCTACTGCTCCACAGCAGTAGCCCCACAAAAGGGGCTTTTTACACCTTGCAGACACATGGCATTGGGTATGGCGACTTTATACTCCTATGCATCTTCTCTGGAGTATCCCGGTTTATTGTCAGTACTTCTCTAAGGAGATCATACAGGCAATTGAACACCTGTGTCAGCAGTGGGTGCATCCTAAAGTAGCTGAATTAATAAATTAGATGGAGCATCTACAAATATTTGGAGGCACAATTTGACCATAGAATCAATGAATGTCATTCTTCATTACGGTAATTACTGTAAGAAATGTAACTAAATATGACTTTTACTGCTATTAAATTATAGTGTATAAAGTGTATGTCTAAATAGTTCTTTTATTTTATTTGCTCTACATTGTGTTGTTTTAAGGTATGGCATTCTAGTGGACCCCATTCAAGTGGTGTCTTTGTTCCTGAAGGACCCCTATAGCTGGCCTGCTGCATGCCTCGTCATTGGTATGTGAACTGATATCATGCCATTCAGAGCATTTGTCTAGAAGTAACAATAAGACTGACATAATCTTTTCTTTTAATTTAGAATGTTAGTGAATGTTATGATTGATCAAATATGATTATGGTTAAGACAGTCAGATGAAACACTAACCTACAAGAAGGGTGTCATTTGCAGCTTGTTAAAGAGGCAGGTGAAGAACCACAACAAATATCTGAAGGGAGTAACTGATTTTATACTCATAGATGCAAAAAGTCACTTTAACAAACTCAGTTTGATTCTTGAATTCACACGCAGCAGTATGAGCCGACTGCTTAGCAGCTTGTGGAGTAATGTTTGTCAGTAAAAAGCTGTTGTGTAAAAATGGTGTTTCCAAAAGAAGCAATTCTCTTTCAGTAATGCGCTTCAAAAAAAGTTATTCTGTTACTGGCGGAAATGTGCACGAGTTAGAAGGAAGAAGCAGTGTTTCTTTTTTCCTGCTTGTCTTTACTCCTCTTAGCTTCCACTGAGCACACAGTGGGTGTAGCAGCAATGTTATGTGTCACTGCTTGCCACACATATGGTTTGTGTGTGTGTGTCTGTCTAAATGTGGATGTGTGTGATCCTTTCTGTCACAGGCTTCATTCTGAGGGCAGAAGGTTGACACTGATCTGATTGACATCATACTGTATTGCTGCTTAGTCCTTTGTCACAGGCCTATTAAAGCATCTAAGTTGATTGTGCTCTTGAAAAGCAATTAATATGAACCTGGTGTAACTTAAGAGTTATTAGTAAATAAGTAAATGTAATGCCGGGGAGCGAAGAGACGGACGCATACGCTCTGAGATAAGCGACTTTTATTGAGGGCAAATCCAGGGTCGCAGTCATGACAGTCCAGATTCATATATCCAACACGAATAGCAAGAGAGTCAGACATAACAAAACCTCAAAACAGACAAACACTTCCAACAGAACAAACAGTACATCCAACAAGCATATGTGCAGCAAACATACATCCAGCAACGACAATTCAAACAAAGACCTGCAAGCAGACAGGGGAAAACACAGGGCTTAAATACAGGCGGAAGCACAGGTAGAGACAATCAGGGGTGGAGTCACGAAACAAGATGGCAGGACTGAAAACCAAAACAAAGCACATGGACAGGACTGGGAAGTAAACACAACACGAGCACATGGACAGGACTGGGAGGGGCCAATTGTGACAAACAATTGAATTCATTTTTCTAAATTAGTTGATTATGCCATTATAAGAATTCGTAACATTGGCTATATTGTATGTAAGTGCTATGTAATTCTGTTTTTCAGTTTCAAATGTCTTCATTCTTGTGGCCCTGTACACAGAGAGGAAATTAGCCATGGTCAGTTCATCAGCTACACTGACACTATCAATCACACTACCATTGACATACCTATATGTTGGGCCCAGTGGGACATATTAGATTGTTATGATGGCTATGAATACAAATTTTCAATACACTTTGAGAAATTAAACATCAAAAGTGTTTTTTTTTGTCCAGGGTACCTTCAGTGAGAAGCTTGGCCTGCTGATTCACATTATCAACCTAACAGTTATCCTGTGTTTTCCAATGCTCACTGTGCTCATGGTGCCTTCAGTAACACCAGGTGAGATATGCACTCTCATACACTGACTAGCACTGTCGCTTCCTCTGTGCTCCTTTTCTAATGATGCTGCAGTTATGGGAGTGTTCTGTTTGCAGATTCAGTGATTCCTTAACCCCTTAAGCTCCTTATTACATTCTAAGGCCTATTATTCAGTAATTACAAGCTAAACAATGCAAGCTGGCTGAGTTACTCTTTGTTATAGGAGGAAAGAATGAAAGCCTCAACCAGCTGAAGGGTAGTGGGCATTTTTAGCAGTCGTCTAGAAACTAGCCACAGCTAATCCATCTCTAATCCATCAATGTGATTTCCAAACAATGTATTCTTTATACAGTAGATTTAACACTCATGTAACACAGCGATTCCCAACTGGGCATATCCAAGGGCATACACGAACAGTTACTAGTTGTTATAAGACACGAAAAAGGACATTTCATTTACAAAATGAAACTATTATGTAATTCTAATTATGATCAAAATATACAAAATAAATTTGTGTGCTAATAAAATTTGTGTGCTATTTATTTATAGGGCATGACAGTAATGCAGTGTCATTGCAAAGCAGGTGGCTCACTGGCTTGTGTTATAAAAAATACAACTGAGGGAGGCATGGAATAAATGTAAAATATAAAATTTTATATTTGTTAAACTAACAAATTGATGTACATTTCTATGTATATTATGATTTATATTTATAGGGCAAGGGCTATAGGAGTACATAAAAATGCCACCACTGATGAAAGAGGTGTACGTCATTTCTGAACATGCCTTAATCACAGTAAAAGATTTGCTGCAAATGCCTCAAATGGATCCGCAATGGATAAGCGAGGGTTATGTTACATAATGTGTTATAGTCAAAAGACTGATAAACATACATAGCCTATATCAGAAATGCATGAATGTTTGTTTGTGCTGCATTTTTAAGCATCTTGTGAAGCTAATATCAAGACCTCCCACAGCCTGTCTTGTAGGGTATGTACTGCCTCATTTCCTTTGGTCCATACCTTTTTCTGGCACTACTGTTCCTTCTCATCTGTTAGCGCGACGGGAGGTGACAAAGACGCTCCATCTGTCAGGGTTGTGCCTCACACCACCCTCCTGCATCAGACAGTAAGGTCAACGAAGAGGCTACCAGGGCTGCTGCTGGCACTAAAGCCCTGCCCAAGTTGCTCTCTCTGGGCCAGAGTTGTCCTCCAGAGCCCCTGCACGCACCATTTCCACCCAGCATATGGCTGCTATTGATAAAGCAGTAGTGGGCCACATGCATGCATGCAGTGCCAGGATTGGGGATGGAGAATGAGTTTAGACAAGTACGGTTGTGGGAATGTTTATGCTGTATGCATAGTCTTGTTTCATTCTTCTAGAGTTCTGTAGTGCCCCAATGGAATGAAGTGGAATCTGACTCCATTGCACACAGTATTCAAACATTCTGAATGTGATTTGCATTAGTTTACCTCAGTCACAATGGATGACATTGTATCTTTTTTTTCTTTGGGGGGGGATGATCTGCTGCTACTCAGCTTTATGTGTATGTTATTGTGTAATATTTATTTCCTCTTCCAAAAAAATACAGTCTCCATTATGTTTTTGGTTGTGTAGTTGGTGGTGCATTTGCACTGGGAAGCTACACCATCCTGTTTCTGAAGTTGTACTCGTATAAAGATGTGAACAGGTGGTGCCGAGAGAGGCTGCAAGTGAAGGCCCGTGGTCTGTCCAGATCATTGTCATGTGAGTACACTGACTGTCCTATAGGCAAGGTCTACCTGCACACTCTCTGCTACTGACCATACTGACTAGTTAATTACCATACAGTTCAGTTACATTTTACAGTGTTATGTATAATCAAAGAAGGTTGTACAGGGATTGAGTATGAAAACAATGTTACTATAACAAGCAGCCAGGCTATAGTTTTAGTTATCGACACCCAAAACCTGATACTGCCTTAGCATAATTGTCTGTTTGGTCAACTATAAACAACTTGTCAAATATCATTGTGTGCACACATCTCCATCCTACTAATGTGCTGGATGAAATGTCTCTCTGACTTGTCAAATGACACCTGTGACCCAGTATTTTTCAGGATTTGTTCTCTCCATCTGGCTGGAGAACTATAGTATACTGAAACAAACTTGCTGTGCCAAGTCTGTTCAGACAGTTCATTTATTTTGCCCTGTGCCAGCCTAAATAAAGCTGCACTTTTTACTGGACAGAATTTGAGGCTCGTATCAACCTAAGTTGACATATAGCCGTATAGCCATATAGACAGTAAAAATATGCAGTTGCAGATACAGTTGTTTTTCATACTTAAAGATGAGGTCATCAGTTTGGTAAAAGTTAGCTGAAGCATTCTGTTTTGAAACACCCCCCAAAACATCTGCGCAGCTAATTATCTACCTAATACATGAGCGAGCTAACATTTATTATTGTTTATTTTAATCCCTTAGTGTGTGTCAGAATGTATCATTTTGGTGAAATTTTCTGTGTCATAATAGTAGTTCACTAAATATACAGTATATAGTGCCCCCTCACTGTGTGCTAAGAACCCATGATAAATGGCATTGTCCTGATTGGTCAGATAATGGTAGTCCACTTCATTAGTGTTTGTATTTTCTTACATTTGCAGAGCCTGCTATAGTCAGAAATTGTTTTAAGAGGCCTTTATTCTGTTTAGGAATTGATGACCCCACCTTTAAACCCTTCATCTCCTACAATATTATATTCCCCTGCAGCAGAGGTACAACAGCAGTGTCAGGTGAAAGGGCAGGCACATTGATGTCAGTAGCTCTCCAGTGGAGTTTGTATCAGCAGTGCATAAGTTGTCAGCATATAGCCTATTACTGCAAACCTGCCCAGGAGTAAATGAACTCATATCCATTCACATGTCCCCTGACCGTCCTTGCATACGACAGGTCCATCTCCTCCATCGGCTGATGGAGCAGTGCATGTGTCTTACCCTGGAAACCTCGCTTTCAAAAGTAAGTAATTTGACTTTCACTATGACTGTGCTGTTGGTATATACCATAATGTTAGATTTTATATTTGTAACCTCTTTTGTCTGTATTTTCTCTCGTTACATACACTGGCTTTTACTAGTGCAGAATGTGATGAGTCACTCGGTTTTCTCTCTCTTTAATCTCCCAGATTTGTATTATTTTGTTTCTGCTCCCACTTTATGCTATGAGCTGAACTTTCCCCGTTCTCAGTCCGTGCGTATGGGTTTCCTGCTCAGGAGGCTGTTTGAGATGGTAGGTGAAAACCTGTTTCTTTTCAGATGCTTCTTTCAGTGGACCAAAAGGTATGATACCAATTGTCAGTGTGATTGTGTCTGTTACAGTTACTTCTCACTCAGCTATTGGTTGGCTTAACACAACAGGTAATTATCATATTGTTTTGCTAACAGTATATTCTTTAAAAAGGTGGTTCTTCAAGGGTTCTTTACAGTTATGATGGGAAGTTTGTCACAGTAAAAGAATCCTTTTTTTATGCATAGAACCCTTTTCAAAAAGGTGCTATATAGAGCCATCTGCACCGCATTCTCCATCAGTCTGAAGAAGCCTTTTACCATGCAAAGAACTCTTTAATTATGCAGACAATTCTTTTGAGTGTTCATGGTTCTGTATAGAACCATTTTCTTTACTAAAGAACCCTTGAAGAGCATTCTTTTTTAAGCGTGATAGGGTAAATAAGATGAAATGTTTTGGTCAGTCATTTGCAAAGGCTTGAATATCTGTGGTCAAATTTTGTTTATTTTCCATGTGAAAATAAGTTAATATTTGTTTGCAATTTTTTGTGCAAAATGTCTATGTATTTGCTGAGTTTAACATATTATTTAACAGAAAAAATATATAAAATGTGCTATGACTTTCACACAGGCCACATTTTGTTTCATTTTATTTTTGTTCTTGCTTGAGAACTTTTACATATGGCTATATAAGTGCTGGGATTTCATATTTAGCTCATATTCTTGTGGTGTTTTCTGTTGTTCCTCAGTGGATGGTGCCAATCATACAAAGTTCAATGAAGCCACTGCAGGTACACTGTTCTGTTTTGATTGTTCCTTCACTGTTTCTTTTCTCAGCAACAGCATTTAGAGCTTTTAATTAACCTGCATTTCTTATACCTTGATGCTTAAAAGGACATGGATTACTCCAGAATGATTGAACGCCTTCTCAGGCTTGCTGTAAGTACAGTACTTTGATTTTGCATCAAAGGTATGAGCAAAAGAAAAAAGGCATAAATGAATAAAAAAAAAAATCAATAAGTATCCTCTTTCCTTATCATCAGGTACCCAACCACTTTCTCTGGTTGATATTCTTCTATTGGTTTTTCCATTCATCTATGAACTTTGTGGCTGAGCTTCTGAGATTTGGAGATCGAGAATTTTACAGAGACTGGTGGTATGTCACTTACTAGTTTATATAGAGGTTTATGGTATATTTGTTGGGGTTTGTATCCCATGGCGTATTAGTTTCGGTCCTCTTCATTAACATTCATACTAACTAGATTTACGAGATTCAAAGATTAGCTAACTTGTATGTTTGTATATGTGCATGTTTATATAGTAACCGCTTCACAGCTTCATAGTGTTTTTGAGGTCTGCATTTTTACATAATTTCTTTAATGCTGTCCAATTTCTTTTCAGGAACTCAGAGAGTGTAACATATTTTTGGCAAAACTGGAACATCCCTGTTCATAAATGGTGCATTCGGTAAGTGACTCAAGGCTTTCCAAAGGGTGTAGGTAGCTGCAGAGAAGCTGGATAAAATACAGTGCAGTGAGGCATTTACAGGCTGTAATGAAGAGACACTATAATGTGATCTGTCTGGTGCATTATGTATAGTTATTTACTGTGTTGACTGACTGTTTATTCTCTCTCTGTCTCTCTTCAAAGGCACTTTTACAAGCCCTTGCTGAGAAAAGGTGCTAGCAAGTTATTGAGTCAATCGGCAGTATTCTTCGCCTCAGCCTTTTTTCATGAGGTGAGGTGTACATAAATCAAGTGTTGTTTTGAATATTGAATCACATCACTTCCATTAAAGTTAACAGGTTGTGCAGCATAATAATTTGTGTGAAATCGTCAGGGCTTACAAGAAATGTGAATTCTCTGCAGTGAATAATGTTATAGCTTACATGCTGTTACTTAAGGGTATTTGTTAACATTTAGGGGTGCACAATAGTAATCAGCTAAGGTTGTATTTGGCTGAGTTTTGTCAGACGAGTAATTCGTGTGGCGATTTGTTTATGTGAATGCTAATTGCTTCACCTGTACCAAAATGTATCATAATTGTACATGACTTATTGTGCTAAATAGTCACTTTTGATGTGACTTTGTCATCCATAACATTTAATTAGACCACTTCATTTATGAGGTTAAAATGCTAATTTGGTCCATTAAAGATGAAATAATGTTATTTATACTGCAGTTTGACCAGTAGAAAGTACTGGAAATGTGCTTGTTAAGTAAAAATAATTCTGAGTTGACTTTGGCTATTCTTACATATTAGAACACCAAGATGTTCTCCTAGGTTTATTTCAGACCTGCAGGACACAGTGTGTTCCATTTATAAAACTGTTTTGAAGCAACATCCCCAAGCAATGGCACCTAAAGCAGAGGCCTAGTAGAAGTAATTAGTGTCACAAAATACTGACAAAAGCGTGTTGCTTTTTAAACATGTTATTCAATGTTTATGTATGTGTTATGAAGTCCCTGTGTAGGGACTTTAAATAAAGTGGCACTTCCAAATTCTACGATAAAAACATAAAACTCTGAATGCAAAACTCTGAAACTCTCAATGCCTTTGAGGTACTGAAAGAAGAAAAGTGTTATTGTATATTCTCCAAATATGGAACACAACACAAGCACAGCACAACAGTATATAAACTATAACAATATTGTTTATAACACCACACTGTGAATCCTTAATCACTAGAAATAAAAACCTACCTCATGAAAGAGTTAAGTGTGGCCACTCCAGAGGCTGTGTGTCCCTTGAGGCGTAGAGGCAAGCGTGTGCAGTATTTGGCTGCTATCTTCTGCTCTTCAGCGCAGGTGAAGGTTAGAGCAGAGGGATGTAGTGGATGAGGAGTGGTGTAATGCAGCGTCGTATCACACTGCTGCTCTCTGAGATAAGCGCTGGTTTGAAAGGAGCGGACAGGAGAGCAGAAGAGAGGGTGTCTAAGCTACAGGTGCATCCAGATACCACAGTAAGCACACAGGCCTGTTCAGAAGCACTCACCTTCAGAGGACATCTCAGAACCAGCTCAGGCAGCCCTGAGTAGAGAACCTGCAGTAAATGCGCTGTAGAACTCCTGAGTGCTGCACTGCACCACTAGATGCACCAAATCTAGAACAGAACCAGCAAGAGAACGTGTTGCCAGTTGTAATCAATTAGGTGGGAATACCAGAAGGTAGATTATAAAGTTTGGATTGGTTTGGTCTGGAACTGGAACGTGACTCCATTTGCATAATTCAGAAAGCCATTGGCTTTAAGTGTTGCCATTTTTGTGTGGCTCTCTTGAGCCAACTGGATCCTTTCAAAAACGTGTCCATTTTGCCATTTTGTTTCTCGGTACTGAATGTCTGGTCATAATTGTCATTGCTTCTGTGTTTTGTGTTTGTGTCTGAGCAGTATCTTGTCAGTGTGCCTTTGAGGATGTTCAGACTGTGGGCATTTATGGGCATGATGGCTCAGGTGAGAACTCTCAACATTTAATGAATGAACATTTTTTCGCTGTCAGAACAAAACCTTATTAAATAAAAAAAAATAATAATAAAGCCAGCAGCCCTGTTCACTTTTTCTGAATTTCATGATAAATGGACCAATAGAAAAGATCCAGAATTGCTCTGAAATAAGTCTTGTGACTTTATAAGGTATATTTTTGCCTTTACCTGTAAAGTTACCATTTCAGAGATTTATTATATAAATCTATTATATCTATATAAATATATTATATGGGGACTATAATAAATGTATTTTCATATAAGTACTGAGCAAAGGTCTTAGGTATTCAGATTATTTAACTATATTTGTAGACAGAAGGTGTGTTTTTTACCTGTATATATAACACATATAAGCTTAAAATAAGTACACATTCTCAAAAATATAGGAATTCCTTGAGGAGAGCTTTGGAAATAAACTAACACACTGACAGACATAAAAACACAATGTATGGTTTATTTGTGTACATGTATTTATTTTAATGTTAGAGTCTGCGGTTTGTGAACAAATAAATGCATACAGTACTATATATGCACAAGGTTTTAAAATGAAAAATGTGTTTATTACAGCTCCCATTGGCGTGGTTTGTGGGCAGATTTCTCAGGGGTAACTATGGAAACGCTGCGGTGTGGCTGTCTCTCATTATAGGCCAGCCAATTGCTGTTCTTATGTATGTCCATGACTACTACGTCATCAACCACCTGGAGGAAGCAGCAGATCCAGGGGCACTGTAGAGCTGCAGCGAATCTGAGGCTACCATCCCAGACTCTCAGCTGCCATCTCAGAAACTGCACCTTTTGACATGTTTCTTAAAAAAAAAAAAAAAAAAAAAAAAAAAACTCTTCATGGGGAACAATAGCCGTCCATTCTAAGGAGTGGAGTTCAGTGGAATTCAGCACTGAAAGTGATGCCTTACTGAGATAACATTGAATTCACTACCATATAAATGTACTGTATCTTTCTTTGTGTTAAATGTTAAAATGCCATGTACATAATTTTTTTAAAGAATGTGTTTAAGGGTAATTTATATAATATGAGGTACTTTTGCAAAGGGACAAAGTCTTATACACAAATTGCCATTGTAGAGATTCTTTTGATTTATTTTACATGAGAAGATGTTTTTCATTTAATTTTTATCTGTTCATTTTTAATGGAATGGAATAGTTGTTTACCCATGTAATCTGTCCCACTGAGCTCATGTAGGTGTGGAGTGAGAATTCAGATGCTTAATTGTGTGAACTCAACAAAGTCAGGGAGTGCCACCTACTGGTGTCTCATGAGGCATATAAAGCCTTGTGAATGAAGCTCTTTGGCCATGTAATTATTCCTTTATGTGGAGACATTCATCAAACATAATTATATTCCACAGAATACCGGACGTGTTGTAATCTCCGACTGTGCTATTTTCTGCAGATTTGGTCCTTTTGGAGCCATTTGTTTTCGGGATGATGAGAGTGCCCGATCCAGCCCAATCAGTGCAAGTTTGTGATAAATGGCTTTGGAGATAAGTCCTATAATAGCTGCTGGTTGTACTGTATAAGCGTCCTATCAGCGGTGCAATGACGCAGTCATGCTTTAAGACTGCACTATCTTAAAGGCTGATTGGATGCTACAGCACCATGCTCTGTTTAGAATACACTGCCATAGGCTCGAGGAGCATAGCGTTGGAAGAATGATTACAGTACAGGGAATCAATGCCATTGATGCAGAGATGCAGTTTATCTACTTAACCAGTAGGGCTATGCCTTACATCAAGTTTAGTGTATGTCCTAAAGTTTTGCAGCTCAGAGTATTGCTTGCCAAATCCTGTAGGTGGAGTAATATAAGGCCATAGAAAGAATGTGGATAAACTCTTGTGTTTTTTAAAGACGTTCGATTTTTATTTGCTCCAAGCTAAATAATATGAATGTGTACCTGTATATGTTTTAATCCTGTTTTCAAGTTATTTAGAAGCAATGTTTTTGTACTTTTTTGACAGTTTGACAGTAGCATTTCTCACTGACCTTGAGGAGCATCATCACCTTTGTCAGTTAGGAGGATGTTAAGGGTCCATGTCCCCCATTATTAGTAGTTTTATGCATGAAAAGGAGCCATAATTCATTTTACCTTTTTCTAAGGCTAAGCAATAAAACATCTATTCTAGCCCATATTGTGTGCCAGAAAGACTAGCCATTTTTTTATGCTTGAGACTTCACCAGCTCTGTGTTGTTAGGTTACATTTTTCCATTTGAAACATAAGACAAAAGTGAATAAAGCAGCATATATTATTATTATTATGTAGGCTGAATAAGTGGACCGCGACCCTGACGGAGAAGCGGCTTAGAAAATGGATGGATGGATGGATGAATAAATGGATGTGTCATTGAAATAAAAAAAATCCTAATGAATGAACCAATAGCAGATAGATTGAATTATCAAAATGACCTCCAGTACAAGTTAAGAATGTAGGTTTTGTTCTGACAGCGACTGTATGTTGATGCGTTGGTTTTCTCAAGAAAACATACATTTAGGCTGTTTATGCAGACTTGTTTCCATATGTGGACTGTATGGTCAGGTAACTGAAATGTAAGTTTTGAAACAATGTTTACACACTATATCAAACTCATTTAAAAAAAAGCAAGAGAAATAGGTTTTGTCCATGATGTGAGCCTTTTACCAGAACTAGGCTCACATCTGTCTGACATAAAACAAAGAACTCTGTGACCTGAAAGTACAAATGATATTGGTGGTGTGAAGGAAAAAGTCCATGACCATTCTAAAAGCGTATTTGTCTTGAAATGAATGTCACCTTGTAGTGAACTTTATAGTTCTCGCCTTAGAAGCTCTTCTAAACATCCTGAAGCACTCTCTTAAGCTTTTATCCCTTCCTGTTCGGAGGTGAGCGTGTCTAGTTGAGTCGCAGCTCATTCCCTGCACTCAGACGGAACAGAGTACCCTAGATTGTAACATGGGGTCCCTATAAATATTGGTGCGTATAAACGTTTAGAGGCTGGACTGTGAGTGTAAATGGGTGTCGATGAAAGTTGCCTGGTTCACAGTCATGTAGTCTCAAGGTCTACTTAGGATGTCTGTCCCACCTGACAAAGATGGGCCTGTACCTGCACAGCACTGATGAAAAGCAGAGGCTCGGGATATTTACTGTGCTAAAGTGGCTCAAGGAGATGGAATAATTTTCCGTTCTGAAGTCAGCTAAGAGTTGTGCTGTAGCTTTTCATACCTCGCCATTAGAAAGAAGATAGTTGGGTGGTGGGGTGAGGGGGGAACTCTGTCCTATCCATCAGTAGTATAACAATTCAGATGGATTCATAAATAACAAAGAATTCTAATGCTTTCTCAAGAGCAAAGACTCTTATAGAGAAAAATTAGTGAAAGCCCTGGCAAGACTGAACTATATAAAGCACAACAGATGCCTTTTATGTCATTGCTGTCCAAAGAAAAGCAGGTATCTCCATAATGGCAACTTGACAGGTGAAGGCAAAACATTCTTTATTCTTAATGTAATGTTTATGTAAAGGGATTCAGTTCTAAGCAATTTTGGAGCATTTCTTTTGGTCCTTTCATCATGAAAGTTTTCAGATGTTGTGCTCAAATGATGCAGAAAAATGTAATAAAAAATGTAAATACTTGTTTTTTTTTTAACAGTGATGAAACAACTGCAAAACATTCAGCAGACAATATCCAGTTTCCCTTTCTTCATCAGGCTGTAGGATGGAAAGATTTGAAGAGAACTCACATTCATAAATGTTTGTTTAGGGGACGAAAGATGAAATAACTCAAGTCTCTGTCTAAATACAAATCGAGTCTCTCAGCTTACCTGTCTGTGCATTTACATCACAATGTAGGAAACATGCGGTCACATCCATATATGCTGGTGGTAAGCTATGGATATAGAGTGCTACCAGAGCATTATTCTAGAGAGAGATAGATCAGGATCCTCTGAGCTTTGTCACACTGACAGAATGTTTAATGTCGTTTGGAGTAAGAAGGCTTTAACTGGGGTACATCAGGCTTGATCCTGTCCTTCCTAGCAGCAAACAATGGCTTAGCTCTCAGAACGAAGCCCAGTAACGGAACGTTTGGTGTGAAGACGTCTGAGAGGAAGTGGAACTTTCTGAAGTCACGTTTGTTGGCAGAAGATGGGTGTGTGTCATTTTCAGGAACTGAATTTCTATACTTATATTACTTGGATTATTTTAAGACAGATTAAGTCTACTCCTACACTAGAACATATTCTAGTGGGCCAATCTCTAATGCCGCCCAAATAATGTATAAAACCTGCTGAGTTGTCTCTCGTTTATAGAAGTGTATGAAAAAGGTTTGGGCTTACTGGTGGATCCTGGTCATTTACCAATCACCTCTATAAATAAGTTTTCTTTCTAAAAATGTTGTATGTTGAAATAAACTAAATGTTTTCACTGATGTTGTAGATGAAAGTTGTATGATTTATATTGCTTTGTTAAGGCATCAGTCAGATATTAGAGCGTTGAGGTCAACAAGAATCAGTTATCATAATACATTTTCCTTTACAGTGAAACACAGTTAGCAAGGGTCTCTGAGCTGTGAGCATTTTCACTCACTGATTGGTGGGGCTGGTGGGAGTAGGAGGTGAAAGATCATTACTGGTTAAAATTGGACGCATTATTGGTTTATATTTACATTCCTGTTTGTGTATCAATTTTGATGTAAATTATTAGACTGAAATCTCTCCTAGTTAAGTATTGGAGGCAATTTGACCTACCATAGTTTGTTGACCGTTGCATTATTTGGAATCAATTGAGTGAAAAACTCTAATATTTTGGCCACCAAGCAACCAGAACAGTTGTGTTTTGAAAGTGAGGCATGGGTGTAATCTTTGATAGTGTATGAGAATGTATCCTAGAGTACTGTGCAAATTTCTAGGCACCTAAGCGCATTGCTTCAAACCATGTTTGTAGATTATTATTTTAGTAATAATTGTGTATTTGCTTGTAAAATCAATATAGATCATTAGAATAAATACAAATAAACATAAACACAGTAAAAAGTAACAAGAATTGTTTGGGGGAAAAAGTAGTTTATATCTTGTGAGCTAATTTGAACAACAAAGTCTGGTTCCAAATTTCTCCTGGATGCCTCCAGTGATCATATGTATTTATTATTTCATTAACAAGACATTTAATATAAGCATTGTTTAGGCAAACCAGCGGTAAGATGATGACAACAAGTAATACCAGGCTCAAACAATGAGAGCTTTGGAAATGGTTCATCAAAAACACATTCAGCATGTAAAACCACTACCTAGTGTATTAATATTAGTGTTTTTATTCTAGTGTTTTTCTACAAAAAATAAACAGTTACAGCTCTGATAAATAGGCTTTTAATTCTCAGGTGCCTAAAATTTTGCACAACAAACAAAGAACATCTTGTTAAAAAACTAACCTTAAATGGCCAGGGCCCACCGGCAGGCCCAGAGTTTTATTACCCACTTCTATTACATAAGAATATTTCAGCCGGTTTGCAGTGAAGTTGCTGTAGTTACTGAATAATAGGCCTTGGTATGTAATAACCCTGAGATTATAGGGGGCTAATTAAATGGATTCGACAGACAGACAGACAGATAGACAGACAGACAGACCTTTATTGATCCCGGAGGAAAATTGCGGTGTGTCAGTGGCAAGACATATAGTTACACATAAACTTATATGTACTTTGCAGAGAAATAGAAAATGGAAATAAATCTAGACATAACTTAAAGTACAAGAGAAATAAACATATATGTATTTACATATTGACATGGCACATTAGACATTTGCCGTATTTACAAGACAGCAGGCTCTGAGTGGTATGAGGTAGTCTAACAGCACATATTATAGACATGACTAACTCTGAGTTGCATCAATATTATAGTGTAAAGTGCAAAGTGAAAGTGTCATTACAGTAATTGTTGTGATGTATTGCACAGTGTGTATTAATCGAAGAGGAGATACATTGATGTGGTTCAGCACAGTTCAGACAGCAGGAGTCAAAGTAAAGTAACATTTATTTATACAGTACTTTTCACAGACACAAGACACAAAGTGCTTTACAAAATATAACACAATATAAAATATAAGTTTGCAAAAGATTTAAAACAAAAACAGGACTGGCAATGCTTTAGCTGCCTTGACCATTATCCAAATGCCTGCTTAAAAAGGTAGGTCTTTAGTTGCTTTTTGAAAGACTCCACAGAATCAATTGATCTTTAAATAGGGGGCAGTGTATTCCACAATTTAGGAGCGACAACCTGAAATGCTCGATCTCCACGAGTCTTTAATCGAGAATGTGGAACAGACAGTAAATTTAAATTACTCGACCTAAGAGAACGTGCTGATACGTATGGATGAAGCTGATCAACCACATACATAGGAGCCTGACCATGCGATGCTCTGTAAGTGTAAGGATTTTAAACTGAATCCTATACTCAACAGGAAGCCAGTGTAACAAAACTAACAGAGGGGTAATGTGAGACCATCTATTTGACTTGGTCAGTAACCTTGCTGCAGCATTCTGAATCACCTGCAATCGGTCACAAGCAGACATACTAAGTGAAGAAAAAAGAGCATTACAGTAATCAATACGAGTATTGTATAACCATGTATAAGCATCTCTAGCTCTGCCCAGAGATCAGTAGCACTCTTTAACACAGTGCAACTGTAACATAAACTTACTGATGTTTCTTTTAACAGTAAATTAATTATGCTGCAATTCCAACCCCTAACTGAATGTTCTTGCAATCTTTTTATAAGAGTCCTGTTAGGTTTGAATAAATCAAGATGGGTGGTGTTTTTTTCCATGCACTCATTTCTGTCATTTAATCGTATGTTTTCATGATTAATTATTAGGCAAAATTGATTTTGTGCTATTGAAAATTACAGCACACAGTTGAATCCACTGTTACAGAGCTTTCTGGAAATATCAGAATGAGTCTTGGCAGATGGAGACAGATGAGTTTCCTGACAGGATATGTGGAAAACATTCTGAGCCATCCGTCAGGGTTAATGTATCCTGTTCTTTGGTCCAAATCACTGTGATTATAAAGCTTTGATGTCTCCAAATGACAGTACATTTTCTAAGTTACGGCCTTGAATATTTTAGGACTGTTTGGACACAATTAAATGTGTCTACAGTTGATAAAAGAACAATAACATATTTACTGTGGATTGAGCTATACATTGTCCTGTTAATATAACATCATACAACATCATTCAGTTCAGCACTACAGACTGTTTTGTGTTCTGTGTCTGTGAGGAGTTGGATCTGATTTGATGGATTTGTCTTGATTGTTTTGTTTCACTTGATTGTATTAGTCAGATAGCCTTCAGGTGCCGACTGGTGTAATCCTAATGACACAGGATATGATCTTCTGCTGTATTAGCTTGACTAAAGAAAGCTGAGAGCAAAAAACAAAATATTGAGTCCATCAGCATCACCTCACTCACTCGTGTATTTGAGAGGTCAGAGGGGTTCTCAAGCCAGCTGTACTTCCTGTTAGTGTGGGCTATGAGGGTGGGAGGAGAGAAGGACAGATAGATGGAAGAAGAAAGATAGAGTGCCTGGACTGTGTCTGGGGGCAGAGCAGCAGTCTGGGGGATGGGGGTGAGATAGAGAGTTAGAGAGGTAGAGATTTCCACTAGCCAACTAGTGAGGAAGTGATAGGGGCATGTTTAATGAGCAGTGGAGTTCATTCTGAAAATGACTGTGTTGGGACAGTGTTGAAGTGGAGGTGAAGTTCAAGTGGTACAAAGCAGACCCAATCGTGTCACTATTGTCAGGAGGTGCATATCCTTTCTGTGGGCCTTTTTACACTGGATGAAGATTATCAGTCTATCAAGAGATCAACCCTGCTGTCTTCTAAATGCACAGGTAAGTAAATCTGACATTGTAACAAAACATTTGGCAATTTTACAGAAGAAGGAAAACATGTTTTAGGCACTGTTGATTGCTGCAAAGTATGCTTATGTGGATTTAACCTCTGTCTGATTATAGTAGTTCTTAGCATCTAAAAAGATGACTTATTTTCAGTCATAGTGACCTGTTACTCTATTTCAACTCGGTCAAACACTATACCCAATTACACTATATACCCAAATGTTTGTAGTCACTTGCTCATCCAACGACTCTTCTGAAATCAAGGGTATTAGTAGGGAGTTCGCTGCAGTAATGTCATCTACTCTTCTGTGAAGACTTATACCTTGGTTATATCTTGGGTTGGAACATTGCTGTAAGGATTTGATTGCATTCAACCACAAGAGCATTAGTGAGGTCAGGTAGTGATGTTGAATGATTCGTTTTGAATCAGAAATGGCACTTCAACTCATCCCAAAGGTACTGCTTCCACTGCTGAACAGGACGTACCCCTCTTGCTGACACTTGGTGTTGAGCATTGTGACCTTTGGCTCATACACGGCTGTTCTAGAGTGTCCCATTTTATTAGCTGTGCTTTTCTATGGATAATATACAAGGTTTGTGTACACAACTGAAATCCTATGCATTGAAGTAGCTATATTCACTACTTAGAAAGGGTGTCTGGATACATTTGGACATGTAAGTCACTGCAGTATAAATATTCTTTGGTAAAATCAGCCTGTTCTTAACTACTACAGCATGAACATACTGCCACTGCTAGGAATCAACGCTATGCAAGAGACACATCCTGTCTGCATCAAAGCGCTGATGGAGTCACACCAGGGGTTATTTATTTGTACAGTATTAGAGCATCTCTGGGTTTCTGAGCCAGATCAGAGCGAGTACACAGATATATTAGTTTTCGTGTTGCTCTCTAAGCATGACCCATCTCAGAGGTCTCTCACAGGACAGTGAGTCAGGCTACAGAGCACAATCAGCTGAATGTACACTTGTGAGAATCTAATGAGGTTAGGACCTCTGTCACAAACTGACTGGCCTCTCAGTCTTCTGACTGTCTTGGCCAGACTTGGCAGTGTGTGGCTGTTGATTCAATGCTCGTTAAGGTGTTTCAGAGGAATATTTCTGTGATGCATCTTTAGCATCCTCTGAACGTTGTTGATTGTTGGCCAGGTGATTCTTAAGAGAGAGTTGCTTTTCATCATGATGCCAGAGTTTTTTCTGTGCTTCTTGAATTACTCACCTATTTTGGAACTAGAGGTTTGCTTCCCATCTCTAATGTTGCTGATCATTTTTGCCAAGTAAATAAACTTTGGGATCTCTGTATCCTTTCAATTAAGTTGGATATGCAGTTGAAGCCAAGGTAAATAAATAACTTGCAACAGATACACACAGTCATGACTTCAGTCACTGTACGGAACCAGTGTGAGTGGTATATTTTTATTTGTGTAATAGTGGGAAGGAAACTTATTCTCATGACTCTCTAAAGTCCTCTAAACAAACTTTTCCCCCTAATTCTCAACCAGTGACACATTGCAGCCAACTTCTTTTCTGGACAAATGCCTTTATATATAAATTATAAATTAATTTTTGGAGCCTGTAGCATTTTAATAGTCCATTGTGTGTGTGATATCAATTTAAATGAGTTCTTGGAGATCAATACTGCATCGCATTACTTTTGCTTTTGCCTTGAATTCACTAGACATAGTTTGAACTGAACGCATCGGAAATGAAAAATTATGTGATTAATTTATTGTAAACAGTGTGCACCCAACGGACCCCAGTACTGCACATTTTAAGCTTTATCTATTAATCTGAGGATGAGGATGCAATGCTGCTCCTCTACTTTGAACAAATAACTTGCAAGAATAAATACATTTAGGATTTAAATCACTTTAAATGACAGAACAGTCACAGAATGTAATGGTGTGCTGTAGTTTTATATATATATATATATATATATATATATATATATATATATATATATATATATCACAGCAGTGATAATAACTGAGCTATATCTATAGACTGAGGAGCTTATTAGACAGATGAGCATTTACTACGGGAAAGAAGTCAAGCTGAATCACTTTAAACAAACAAATCACTTTGAAATGAATTGCCAGGAGTTGAGCAGTGCTTTAGTGGTAAAGAGAAGATTTACATTTTATATGCACTGTTTATAACTGGCTGACTGGATGATTAGTCTTGATTAGCTTCAACCTGATAATTGATATTATCATACATCACAGTAATTTAATTAAGAGATGAGAAGAAGAATGAAAATGAAAAAAAGAAAAATGTTGGACGTGGCTCCTTTACAATGCAATAGAATGAACAAGACTGAGACAAAGATAAAACCATCAGCTGAATAAATAAATTGCTTGTTTTCTTCTCTCGTTTTTCAGGCACCGAGCCAATCCCAGAACTATGGAAATGACCAGAATTGAGGGGTCATTGTCTCTGAACGTCACATCAGCTCCACCAGTCACCACTAACAGTTCTCCACCGTCCCGTGAACCATACCTGCACAGACTGGCACACCTGGATGAGGGACTCTATAATGACTTCTATAGCTTGTGGATAGCTCTGGTGGTCATTAACACTCTGATCTTTATGGTTGGGATGGCTCTCAACAGCCTAGCCTTGTATGTTTTCTGTTTCCGTACAAAACCTAAGACCACGTCGGTTATTTATACCATCAACCTAGCAGTCACGGATCTGCTCGTTAACCTGTCACTTCCTACCCGTATTATTTTGTATTATAGTGGTGGCAAGTGCCTTAACTGCTCTTACGTCCATATATTTAGCTACTTCGTCAACATGTACTGCAGCATCCTCTTCCTCACCAGCATCTGTGTGGACCGTTACCTGGCCATCGTGCAGGTGGAGGCCTCCAGGAAGTGGCGTAACCCCAATGTGGCTAAAGTGGTGTGTGCGTGCATCTGGCTGTTTGCCATCATTGTCACATACTCTTTCCTAACCACAGCTTTCAAGCACTCAGCCTGCTGTGTGTCCAAGCTCTTTGCGCTGACTGTGTTTGAGTTCTTCCTGCCCCTCGTGATCATTGTGGTGTTTACGGTTAGGATCATGTGTGCGCTGTCCAGCCCGGGCCTGATGCAGCAGAGCAGAGAGAAACGAATGAAGGCAGTGCAGCTTCTCACTACTGTACTGGTCATCTTCACTATCTGTTTCACTCCGTTTCATGTTCGTCAAGTCCTGGTCTACTTTCACCCAGATCTGCCACATCATGTGATCGTCTACCATGTGACTGTCACCCTCAGCAGTCTAAACAGCTGCCTGGATCCTGTGGTCTACTGTTTCGTCACCACCAACTTCCAGTCTACCATGAACAGGTTCTTCCGTAAGGCAGAGGCTGAGCAGACCAGTGGAGACATCATCAGCATGCAGAAAAGCTCCAAAGGCTCTGGCACTGTTTTTGCCATCGCTAATAGCATGATAATGGTGAACATGAGCTCTCCTCAACCTGGAAGCCTCCCTGGATGAGGCTGTACAGTATGGACTGGGTTGCCACAATGTTTATGCAAGATTAAGGGCAATCTGCTGGATTTTAGGACACATTGTTTTTTCAACTGTTCTTTCATTTGTTGTTGCTTGGTTTTATGTTGTAAATAACTAGCTACAAATAAATGGTGACAAGTTAAATGTTATTAACATTTAATTTAATAATGTGGAAGGAAGTAAACATGACCTGGATTTGAACCAAATGAGAAATCTTGGGACTTTGAGATTATGCAAAACAATGCCAAAATAGCTAGAGATAATCCTTACAGTTTTACTCTGGGTATATGTGCTGTAGGCCTGTCACAGATGGCAAGATATTGAGAGCGTATGAGTAAGTCTGCGGGTTCTCTCAACATATTTCCTCAACATATTTTCTGGCATCTCTTCATTTGATTACAGTCACACTCACAGAGACAACTCAGTGCTGGCCAGGAATTAGTAATCTTGCAGCATCGACTCCCTTCTCACCCTCAAAGGGCTGCTAATGCTTGTCTGCCCAGGTCTACCTAAGAAATATGCACAATAAGGTTTTTCTTATATGGTCTTCTTTGTTATAAATTGTGTTTCTGTGAAAAGAGAGTATTAAATGCATTTGCAAGTGATAAAATAATGTTCACTGACCCATAAACAACATATTTTAACCCCATAGCCTATGAGTTATCAAAACATTAGGCTAAACAGCTATTGCCTAGACTTTATACAGGCAACCGCAGTTAGCTTGCTTTGTAGTTATTGTATGTGCATAAATGGAAGAGGGGATGGCATTTCAAATCCCTAAAAAGAGTGAGGGCTACTCAGATGTACAGTACAATATTACAACACAAACACAACTGTAAAATGAATTTAAATTAATCAATCTTTAGTAATCTAGCCATGGATTCAGAGTTCACTGATATTTCTCTTATTTCAAATGCAGATCTATGACTGAAGCACACAGGTAATACTCATAACTTTCCTTATCAGACAGGGAAGCATAAACATAGCTTCTTTATGCCTAGTTACTTATCTTTCGAAGGAACCATACGGTCGTCAAAAGCGTGTCTGTGCGGAGGTGGGGGGCGTTTGAGAGTGGAGTGACTGGCAACCCTCGTCAGCACACAATAGACAGCCCGCACCTTCTGGAGCAGATGTGGGAGAAACGGTCTCCGATTGACCTGTAAGGTACGGGATTTACTCCACTCTAATTCATTTCTCAGAAAAGACGTTGTCTTTAATCGATAGCGAACACGTCGTTAGCAAAGACTCGGTACTTGCCGGAAGAAAGTGAGTTTTTCTGGTTTTTAGCTTTTAGAAAACGGGGCTCTGCCTCATTCAGGCTCATCATAAATAGCCGGCTAACCGTTAGCAAGCTAGCTAGCAATGTTTATAACTTAGCTAATATAACTGTCAAACTGACTAGCTGCCTGGCTGTCTGTGTTACATCTGAATGTGATATGTATGGCAAGTTAAGAACAAACTGTCAACAAGTATTTAAACACACTAGTGGCTCAGCATCTGGTGTAGATGAGCGCAGTAAGCGCACTCACTCTTCCCAACTGCCGTGAGCTAACGTTAACTCTGAAGCAGCGTAGCTAGCCTCACCTGCAGCATCGCGGCGGCTGCCTGGTGCTGATTCATCTGGCACATGTTTACCGTTACAACTGATCATGAACGAAGCGAACTGGAAGTCTTCAGGGAGTGTTTGAGTGTTTAGGACAACAAATGCTGTTTCCATACTGCAACATGTTGAAACGGCTGTGGTGTTACGCTCCTAACCTAACGTTTTTACCGTACAACGTTAACGCCGTGTTAACGCTAGCTACGTAACTAGGTTATATACTCTTGGCTGTTAACCCAGCTTGGTTAACCTGACAACAGGGGCTGACCACTAATATTTAACTTATCTTTACGGCTTGCTGTGGTTACAATAGGGTGTTAACCCGAATGTCTCATCGTCGGGCTTCGGTAATGTAAAGCTGGTCTAGAGAGCTAAGACTCCACAGGTGCAGGGCTCCATGCTTGGGCAACACAGACATTCTGTTCTTTAATTAGTCAAGCGAGAGCAAAGCATTGATTCAAGCATGACTATCTAGACTTAAAGACACGTTTTTGCCTGATGATTAAAACCTCTTTACTGTAAGTGTACTAGCTTATATCCTCTGGAATATACTGCATGCCACGTACCTCGCTGTAATTATCTTTTTTTACAGTTGTCTCTGGCAGCAGTTCAGTTTTAGGCTTCATATGAACAAGGAGGTGTTGGCAGATCCAGGTGAGTGCTTGTCTGTGTTTGCACAGGGTGTTTTGTGATTGATGATGAGAACAGGAATAGGTGGGGGTGTGTAAATCCCATGAAAACCATTGTAGTCTAACAAGTCACTTATTTCTCTGTATATGAGACTATAACAGAGAAATATGAGAATTCTATATTTTGTACAGGGTTACGCATGATGCAGTAAAATGAATGAAATGCAGATAATTTAACACTGAATCCAGAGTCTGTACATTTTTTTCAAATACTGCTTTGAAATATCAGTCAAATTTGAACATCTGCCTGATACCAAACATGTTTTCTTAATGAAATTATCTGTTCATATGATTCTATGATAAACTAAATATTGAAAAAAGGCTAAGTTTGTGATGTACCATTTAAATTTTTAGAGCCATGCTCTTCTAGACAGTGCCTGTTTATATTGACAGTGTCACTGTGTAGGGTCATGTAGTGTCCTTCCCTGACATAAGTGACTTTGGAATATGATGTAAGTGCAGTTTTGGACATAATAGCTGGAGAAGATATTTGCTGACAAACGTGTCTTGAGTTGTGACATCTTTACATAATTCACTGTACCAAGATTTGACAACAGGCTATTTCTTATACATCTATATTACATTTTCAGTGTTTATACACTTTCAGCTAGAGATTCAAAATTCACAAAGAAGAATGTCAGAAGTTTTCCAGCGCTTATCTGATATTTTGGGTTTGTGTGTGTGTGTGTGTGTGTGTGTGTGTGTGTGTGTGTGTGTGTGTTTTAAAATCTAGCCTAATTACTATGTTGTTTCACTTTCTCTCCCATCTAGATATTAATAAATTACCCCATGGGGATACCCAAAAAATCATCTACCTGCGCTAACCTTCCTCTTCTCCTCCCCACTTCCTTTTTCACTCACTGGGAAAACATGACTTATGATTTGCCCAAGCAAGGCCATATATGGATTTGTACTGACTACAGCAGGCGGTAAACCTCTCTGTGAAATACGTGCAACATGACTTCTGCTTTAACTGCTGGTTGATGTATTGTTCCCAGAAGTTTTGGTTGAATGTATGTGGATTATGAAAGATCCATGTGGATATTTTGAGCGCAGACAGAAAAGTAGGGCTTGGAAGGAGTGTTGTTGTTGGGAACAGAAGTAGAGCCCCATCTCTGGATTAGCCGGATTCCACCACCGCAGCTGCCTTTATGCAGGTGGAAATGGCACCCAAGAACGCTGACTCGGAGGCCATGCGAGTGTTGGACATGGCGGTAGTGCCCACTAAGGGTCCAAGTGGTAAGACAAGCAGAGAAAGAGAGGTGGAGGTTTCAGAAGAGTCGGCCAGCGAGGGTTCTGTGGACCACATCCCAAAGCGCCTATGGGTTATGCATGGAGCTGTCATGTTTGGCCGTGAGTTCTGCTATGCCATGGAAACAGCGCTGGTCACTCCTGTGCTGCTGCAAATAGGTACGTTGACATTATTTTCAAAGACTTTCATTAAATAATCAGTTTCTTGAATGGCAGAATCAGTTTTCGAATGCAAATCAATGTCTTATATTTCAGTATTCACTGTTCTCTAAACAGCTTGTATTTTTCATTTGTATGTACATTAGCATCTTCAGATATCCAGTAAAGGAAGGGCGTTAGAAATAGGATCAGACTGAGAGTAAACACATCAAACAAGCCATGCTGCACTAACTCTTTGTAATAGTGTATGACAGAGGCCATTCCTAGTGATGTTTGTGTTTAGTTCAGGGTAACAATGAATGTCACTGAGCTTGGCTGGAATGAAGAGAATGTGTGCGTCTGCACATTTCTCTCACTCTGTTTTCCCTGCCTTTTCAACGAGAGCTGCTTCAATGAGCCCCTTAATGAAGTCATACAAATGAGAGAAAAGTAACTTCAGGTCCATCTTGAGGTGTCTGAAGTTTAAGTATCTTTTGGTTTTAATTCAAGACACCCAAAATAAAACTGCCTCACTTGTTGAACCATGTATTCATCTTCACAGTGGATGGGGATGTGCAAGTAAAAGCCTAAAAGGCTTTAGGTCTATAAAATAGCTTAGCCAGCTACATGCTGCTGACAGCAGGTTTCAAGCTTGTAAAAAAGCAGAACCTTCTTTGACTTGTGATTATGTTGCATGTGTTGCGCAATACCTCCTGGATCATCACTCTTGTCACTTGCTCTTTATTGCAGCAGTTAAAAAGAACAGTATAATTTGATAAGTTGTTGAAGCATCAAAAGCTGTTGCATCATAAACGCTATGTGGCCTCCTGAATGAGACTTATATGATTGTAAAAAAGCAGGTTAATGAACATTGGACATGTCGAAACAGGTTCATTTCATATATTTCATTGACCCAGAGTGGCACACCCAGTGTGTCGGTGTAGCCTGCTATTGAGATTTGGAATTAAATACTCACTCTGCTATGTGTTTTTCAGGCTAGGATTAAAAAAATAAATGTGTTTCATAGTCTAATACAGCCTGATCATTAGGACATTTTCAAAAATCACAGAAATAAAGACCAAAAAGCAAGGCTTTTTCATTGTTTGTGACCAAGGTGTATTTGACACAGCAAGATTTCATAGTTGGCCAGATAACTTGGGCCCAAAGTTTAGGGTTGTCCAATAGGTGCGTCCCTTGGCTCTTTTCCTAATGGACAGGCTTAACTTTGTGCTTAAGTTACCTGGCTACACTGAGATCTTGCTTTGTGAAATATCGCCAAATCATGTTTCCTGGCTTAAAAATTGTTATTGTAAACAAAATGTGCACTTGGTTAATTCACTTGCTTTAATAAATGCCAGACAGGTCTCAGAAATCTCTAAATTGCAAGTATGAAAAAAGAAGTCCTGTTCTTTTCTCTCCAGGTCTTCCAGAGCAGTACTACAGCCTTACATGGTTCCTTAGCCCCATTTTGGGTTTAATCCTTACCCCTCTGATTGGCTCAGCAAGTGACCGCTGTACCCTCAGATGGGGTCGGAGGAGGCCGTTCATTCTAGCTCTCTGTGTAGGGGTGTTGATAGGCGTGGCACTGTTTCTCAATGGATCTCTAGTTGGTGAGCCTTTCTTTGATATTTTCCCTTGTTTTTCTTTAATTATTTGATTTATTTTAGTAGAGTGAAACACTTGTGTTCCTTGTTCTTTTGTTTATGTACATGTTGCTTTTGACTGTGTCTGTAAATATTTAACTGTCTGGCCACTTAAGGCACAGTAATTTCTATAAAGTCAGGTGTTAGCAAACTTTTTCTACAAGCCAGTATAATAGTATGATAGTCAGTATAACAGTAACTGTGTAACTTTTTCTTTGACTTGTCTGTGTTTGTGTCAGGCCTGTCTGTTGGAGATGTTCCTGGTAACCAGCTCATTGGAATAGTTCTTACAGTCTTGGGTGTTGTGGTACTGGACTTTTGTGCTGATGCTTCGGAGGGACCAATCAGAGCCTACCTGCTGGATGTAGCTGATACAGAAGAGCAGGACATGGCTCTCAATATTCATGCCTTTTCTGCAGGTATTGTACATGTAGCAAAGGAATACTAATTCATCTGTGTAGGTTTAAGAATACAAATAAAAAATATACAAGCTGCTTATGGAGCCAACGCCAGCGCCAATTTTTTTTTGTTTTGCCACTTGGCTACCATATGCTGCTGTCCAAACAATAATGAACTATAAAAGTGATTCTGAACCAGAGGTTATACTTCTGAAAATCAATATTTACAGTTATTTTAGCGTTCAGAGTAATTAATAGTTAACTGTTTTGCCAGTATTAAACATTTATCCTATTTCAGACATTTTACCATTTTAAACCATCAATTTTATTGACTGTTATACCCTTTATTTTCATCAATATGGAATGAGAGGTCACACAACGTTAGCATAACAGCATGTGATGTTTCTCATGTGCCTGATTTACTTTTGGATTACATTTACAGGATTGGGGGGAGCTGTGGGCTACATGCTTGGAGGTCTGGACTGGAAAAACACTGTCTTGGGTCGTGCATTCAAGGCCCAAGAGCAAGTGCTCTTCTTCTTTGCAGCCATCATCTTTGTAATTTCTGTGACACTTCACCTTTTTAGCATTAAGGAGCATCCATACAGCCCCCATCAGCAGGAGGCACTTGAGGCAGAAGATGCAGAGAGCTCCTCGCCTGTTCAGGTTAATGGAACCCTTCCTTGCACTCGCCTAATGCCTCAACTGGACCTTATTGATGAGGAAGGACCTTTTGAAACCTTTGAGGACAATCAGTCTGAGAGACATGTCCAAATAGACTTCCTAAATGTACGGAGTAAAAGTGACTCTGTTCTTGCTGTACCAGACACTACCATTGAACTTGATCCAGATTTAGCAATAGATCTTGATAGTCACTTTCTCAGTGACATAGAATCAACTTTGTTCCAGGATTTGAAGGACGCCCATGAGAATGAAAGGCCATTCGATCATTGCCACAACAGCACCTGCCACACTAGTCAGTGCTCAGATTCTTCAGTCCACCAGGTAGCTCCTTGTAAGGAAGAATGTCCCTTTTCAACTGTCAAAGCAATCAATGGTGACCTTGCTGGAGCCAGCAACCCAGCAATCGTCTCTGTGTGTGCCTTAAGCTACCAAAACAAAGCTGGTGGGCGTCATTTCAACACCAGCACAACAGTGCGTTGCCGACACCCCTCCTTCTACCGGCAACCTTCCTTTACCTTCTCTTACCATGGGCGGATGGGCTTCCTGCGGCCTCGGCGCCGTGGCAACGCAGCACACCCAATCAAGTCATCACGAAGCCTGAATGACATTGATACATTAGCAAGGCGGCAACACAGACGGAAGCTGCAGCAGAGTGGTAGCGCATCATCAGAGCCTGATGAGGAAGATGGAGAGAGTGAGCAAGGAGAAAGTGGTACGACGGTAAAGTTGCTATGGCTCTCCATGCTGAAGATGCCACCACAGCTTTGGCGGCTATGTGTGTGCCATCTCCTCACGTGGTTCTCCATCATTGCTCAGGCTGTTTTCTACACTGACTTCATGGGGCAGGTCATCTATGAAGGAGATCCAACGGTAGGAGGAGCTCCACATCCGCAAGTTTTTTTCTATACTAACTGGGTGTGTATTGTAATCTGGACAAAATAAATAACACTTTTTTTTCCTAACTAGGCGGCTGCAAACTCAACCGCTCTTCAGAACTACCATAAGGGTGTGCAGATGGGTTGCTGGGGGCTAGTTATCTATGCTGCCACTGCTGCCATCTGCTCAGGTATGTTTTACATTTTTGTCTATATTAAAGACAAGTAAGTTTTCTAAAATACTAGAGGAGGACGTGGCAAGGTTTGCTAAACTAATTAAAGCAAGCCTTCAACACAAGACGCAAAACACCAGTATTTGTAAACAGTGTAGTTAAAAACCTCTGTTATGTTAATACCTGGAATGTGGAACAGATTAGTTTGATATTTTTAAAGTGTTATCTATGAGTGTCACTGGAAATATACTATATCAAAAATGAAATATGCCTTATATAAGTATTTTGCATATGCAAATCTCCAAAGTTTATAAA
Source organism: Pygocentrus nattereri (assembly GCF_015220715.1). Classification (NCBI taxonomy): domain Eukaryota; kingdom Metazoa; phylum Chordata; class Actinopteri; order Characiformes; family Serrasalmidae; genus Pygocentrus; species Pygocentrus nattereri. The sequence goes on from NC_051213.1 coordinate 16,892,979, forward strand.
CCGTTGTGTGGAATACTATAGCAAAAGGAAAATATAATTTCAAAACTTTAAGCAATAACCCCTGTTAACCCACAACAGTATTAATGCATGATAGTAAACCCCACTGCAACTACAAATTAACAGCTTGTCTATAGTAGATGACAACAGAATAGGTGTGTTTCTGTTTGAAATAGTAGAAGTAGAAACATGGTCTTATGTGGGTTGGCTGCCTCATTAGCAGTTCAGTTAAATGTTGTTAGAAAGCTGCAAACCTGGTACTCCACAAGTATGTCTTTAATTAGATCCTTATCTACTGTTGTGCTTTGCCAATTTGCATGCTTTTAGATTTGCATTTATTATTTTTTATGTGATCTGTGTGTTGTACAGTGAGCTAAATTAAAACAGTAATGGTTTAATTTTTTAAAATATTTGGATCTCTATAGGGGGTTAAATCTCTTAAGGGGTTTGCATGTCCCACCCATATATTGAACCATTTGTTGTCCTTTGCACAGTTAACTTATTCTGCACCAAGTAAGTAGTTACAGTGCGCTGCATAGTCTGTTTATTTTGCAATACTTAGACAGATGAGCATACAGATTTTGGCAAGCTGCCTTTATCCTACATTTTTAAAAATAAAGGTCCCAAATAATGCCTGGCTAATTCAGTTATGTAGGTCTTAGAAAACAAATAATGTATGAAGAGCTTAACGGGCAGGCTAACAGCTCAGCACCCAAAACAGGTTTCATTCTGTCTTATTGTCACTAGTCAGTTGACATTGGGCCTTCAAATTGAATTCTTTATCCTCTATACTTGTGTTAGTTAGCTAAATTTGAACCTGCCTTGAGAAAAGTCTGAAAAACTGTTAGACTACTAGTACTACTAGTAAGCAAATGCTAGCATCCAGCGTAAACTTGGACATAAGAGTATAGCTGACTTTATGTCAAACCTTTACCTTAAAGGGGTCATTTCAACTTTACAAAGCTTCTTCACATGTGTACATCTCATTTATAAAAGTGCTTCTTTAAAGACCTAAAAAGTACCAAAAGAACCCTTTTGGTGTGTTTATATTTAAGATTGCATTAGAGGTTTGCATTTTCTGATGTACCATATGAGTGGGCTGAAGTGTAGCCTTCAGCCCATGATCTTGTCCTTATGCTGTCCTAGTGTTAAGTATAGCACCTGTGAATGATAAATTGTTTACAAGTATTTTACAGTGAGGAGACTATGTATAAAATTACCATCAGCTGATTAGAACATGTTTTTACATTATAAAGTGCTTGCAAGCACTTTTACTCCAAAGGTTAGTGGATACATTTTTGGATTTTGTAAGGATACTTCAGAATCATATATTTTTATGCAGAAACCAGCCTTGTTACAGAGGCAGATATATGTTCCATTAATTTCAGCTTTTATTAAGAAAACTTGTCTTTTACTACTGAAAATTCACATTTTTCTTCCAGAAAAGATAACAAAGCCATTCTTGTCTCATTTTTCTTTTAAAGCTGTGCTTCAGAAGTACCTTGACAACTATGACCTGAGTATTAAGATCATCTACATGCTGGGAACTCTAGGCTTTGCTGTGGGCACAGGCGTAATGGCCGTCTTTCCCAATGTATATATTGCCATGATAATGATAAGCACCATGGGCATCATCTCTATGAGTATTTCATACTGTCCTTATGCTCTTCTGGGGCAGTACCATGAAATCAAAGAGGTAAGATCCAGTCCCTGAGGTTAGTATTTACTGATTTATCTTTAATTGATTGTGGTATTTGAACCTTGGCTTAAAATAATGTTCATCTTAACTGTGGCTGTTTGGTCACCATATGGCATTGCCCACGGTATTGTGATGTACATTCAGAGGTAGTGATATTATTTCATGTCTTATGTTGTTACAGTACATTCGCCACAGTCCAGGCAACTCGCGCAGAGGCTTTGGTATTGACTGTGCCATCCTGTCATGCCAGGTTTACATTTCTCAGATTTTGGTGGCGTCAGCTCTTGGTGCAGTTGTGGAAGCTGTAGGCACAGTGAGGGTCATCCCAATGGTGGCTTCAGGGGGCTCCTTCCTAGGCTTCCTCACTGCTGCCTTCCTTGTCATTTACCCTGAAACCCCTGATGAAGATGATGATGATGATGAAGATGAACAAGTCTTGAGCTCAGTGTGAGCACCTTGATGGAAAAATGGACCCAAGTCACACTAAACACAAAGTGCCAAAGTTAAGGAACTTTGCCTGCGTGCTGCAGGTTGAATCCTAAAGTTCATTCTTTGGCTGTGAACTACACAGTGAGCTGCACCTCTCAGATTGCACCGCTCATAAGTAGTAGTTGTGGACTTGAGGAAAGACCATGCTACCAACCAGTAAAATCCTCTCCATTAGTATATTACAGATGACCTCATGCAGGGGCCTGCAGCACTCACACAACGAATGTATATCTGTTAAAATGGTACTGAAACCGTTGCATTTTGATTCAGTTGTATTACTTCTATCATAATATTTATTTTGACTGAATGGTACAACATTTCCATTTTCTACATGATAATCAGATACTTTCTTTTTCCATATAAGCTCTCTAGGGAAAAAATTGTGTGCACAATTTCTTTTTTAATGCTTGCTTACCTGTTGCTTTGCCCTAATAGTGGGAGCGTAACTGATGTGTTTTGCTCAGGCATTAAGGGCTAGGTTAGTGCAAGAGGGGACTAAAGTGGACAGGAACTATCTCAAGGTACTGGTGGAATCCCTTGCTGATAGGATTGGTAGGATGTTTAAACTAATATTGAAGAAGAAATTATGCATATGGCCAATTTTTTTGTCAGAGGAGCTCAGGTGCAATTTACCAGTTTTACATGACAGTTAACATGTTTTAACATAGTTATTGCCAGAAAAACAAACCAAAAAAACACAAAATAACATCAGGAGCCGTGATTCACTAATTTTGTACCGTGCCATAATACTTTACTGTGATGTTTGCACAATTACTTTTCTTTGTATTTTCACTATGCTGGATTTGTGCTTAAAAAAAGGAGCACTCAGGGGATTATGTTTTAGCTGCTGCAGCTGAGCATGACAAGCTTACTTCTCTAAAGTATTAAAAATTTATAATAATAAAAAAAAAAAAAAAAAAAAAAAAATATATATATATATATATATATATATATATATATATATATATATATACACACACTGCTCAAAAAAATAAAGGGAACACTTAAATAACACAATATAACTCCAAGTAAATCAAACTTCTGTGAAATCAAACTGTCCACTTAGGAAGCAACACTGATTGACAATCAATTTCACAGCTGTTGTGCAAATGGAATAGACAACAGGTGGAAATTATTGGCAATTAGCAAGAGACACTCAATAAAGGAGTGGTTCTGCAGGTGGGGACCACAGACCACTTCTCAGTACCTTTCTGCTTTCTGGCTGATGTTTTGGTCACTTGAATGTTGGTGGTGCTTTCACACTCGTGATAGCATGAGACGGACTCTACAACCCACACAAGTTGGTCAGGTCGTGCAGCTCATCCATGATGGCACATCAATGCGAGCTGTGGCAAGACGGTTTGCTGTGTATGTCAGCGTAGTGTCCAGAGGCTGGAGGCGCTACCAGGAGACAGGCCAGTACACCAGGAGACGTAGAGGAGACTGTAGGAGGGCAACAACCCAGCAGCAGGACCGCTACCTCCGCCTTTGTGCAAGGAAGAACAGGAGGAGCACTGCCAGAGCCCTGCAAAATGACCTCCAGCAGGCCACAAATGTGCATATGTCTGCACAAACGGTTAGAAACCGACTCCATGAGGATGGTATGAGGGCCTGACACCCACAGATGGGGGTTGTGCTCACAGCCCAACATCGTGCAGGACGCTTGGCATTTGCCAAAGAACACCAGAATTGGCAAATTCGCCACTGGCGCCCTGTGCTCTTCACAGATGAAAGCAGGTTCACACTGAGCACATGTGACAGACGTGACGGAGTCTGGAGACGCAGTGGAGAGCGATCTGCTGCCTGCAACATCCTTCAGCATGACCAGCTTGGCAGTGGGTCAGTAATGGTGTGGGGTGGCATTTCTTTGGAGGGCCACACAGCCCTCCGTGTGCTCACCAGAGGTAGCCTGACTGCCACTTAGGTACCGAGATGAGATCCTTAGACCCCTTGTGAGACCATATACTGGTGTGGTTGGCCCTGGGTTCCTCCTAATGCAGGACAATGCTAGACCTCATGTGGCTGGACTGTGTCAGCAGTTCCTGCAAGATGAAGGCATTGAAGCTATGGACTGGCCCGCCCGTTCCCCAGACCTGAATCCGATTGAGCACTTCTGGGACATCATGTCTCGCTCCATCCACCAACACCACGTTGCACCACAGACTGTCCAGGAGTTGGCGGATGCTTTAGTCCAGGTCTGGGAGGAGATCCCTCAGGAGACCATCCACCACCTCATCAGGAGCATGCCCAGGCGTTGTAGGGAGGTCATACAGGCATGTGGAGGCCACACACAACTCATTTTGACTTGTTTTAAGGACATCACATCAAAGTTGGATCAGCCTGTCGTGTTTTTCCACTTTAATTTTGTGTGTGACTCCAAATCCAGGTCTCCATTGGTTAATAACTTTGATTTCTATTGATGATTTTTGTGTGATTTTGTTGTCAGCACATTCAACTTTGTACAGCACAAAGTATTCAATGAGAATTTCATTCATTCAGATCTAGGATGTGTTATTTGAGTGTTCCCTTTATTTTTTTTTGTAGTGTATAGACACGATAAAACAAGCTTTTTTGTGTAGATTTGAGTGCTGCATTTTGTATCCAGTTGCCTAAATGAGTACTTTCTTGTGGCATGCACATTCAGAATGGTCTTTGGTTAAAGTGAGAAACCTCAGAGGCATTAATAATCACAGGCAACATTAAACTAATTTCTTAGTGTTTATCTTAGATATTGCTACTTTTTCTTACTCTGTTTTGGTACCATGTCCTAAAATTAACCTTACAGATGGCTTTTAGCCAGACTTGGTCTGCCCTCAGAAACATTGCAGTTTCAGCAGTGTGTCTCTGTTGGCCATGATAGGTGCAGGGTATGTATAGCAGCTGATCTAAGACCACTTTTGTTGGTCCCTCTAAGAAACTGTGTAAGTGGCAGTTGAGGTCTTAGATCATCTCTTAGAAGTAGACCACAGATCCTATATCACAGACTGAGCAGCCCGTTCTGCCATTGATACAAATCATAGGAGTATTATTGTGACGTTCAGACAATTGGCTGTTTTTTTTTTTTTTGTTTTTTTTAATGTATTTATTTTATTAAAGCTTTTTTCAGGGACTTTTGCCAGCAGCACTTGGGTTTTGGCATTTTTGTAAATCATAAAACGTACAAAGGAAGTTCAATAAGTGATTCTTAGAAATGCTGCGTGGTACTGCTGTGACTTTACTGTGTGGACCAAACGAGCTGTTTTACAGTTTCAAGGTGATTTATTTCTCATAATTTGTACAACAGTTTGGATACAAAACAAAGATTTATGCTAACCTATGAAGTCCCGTGTTTTTCCTTTTTTATTCGTTCCTATGAGTAACTCACTACGAGAGTGAAAGTTGGTCTTTTTGTGGAATGAAGCGAAAATGTTTTTAAGAGTCGCCAGATGGCGGTAGTGTTTTACAAAGTAAGAAGCGTCATTAAAGCTTTGGATTTCCATTTGCTTGCAGCCTGAAAGACAACGTCCAACTGTCCGTTCAAACAGAGCATTTATTTTGTGTTTCAGTTTTATTCAGATTATTAAGATTATAAAATGATTCTTCTCAGCTGTTTGCTCCGTTTTGATAATGTGATTTAGTACTGAGCCCCTAAGGGGCCGTGGTTAAAAAAAAAGTTAATGACAATGTGTTCCCTCGCAAATGTTTTGCATTACGATACGCTTGCAAAAAGGCTGTGCTTTGCTTAAGCTCAGAGATGAAGCAGCTCACTGAATTTACGTTGATCTTGAATTGAAATGTAAACACATAGTGTAGCTTCTCAAAATCGAGCATGATTATATTAGTGACCGCAAACTGAAACTGAGATCGGGTGTCCTCGTACAGTAAAAGCTACATTTGCAGAGAACAAACTCAGCATAAACTGTCGAAACTGGGAAAAACGCTTTTAGCTATGCTAAAAAACTACGAAAGAGTCAGTTTGGTGACTCTCCCATCGAAACGGGCAGTTCGAAAGAATCGTCTCGATACAATGAATCGACTTTTCCTTCGAAAATGACAGTCCGAAAGAGTCGATTCGATAGGCGGAATCAAAATTCCCACTGAAACAGACAGTTCAAATGAATCGGTTCGGTACATTGAATTGAGTGTTCCGTCGAAAAGAACAGTTCAAAACGTCGCTTCCCATTATTGCGGACAGTTCGAAAGAATCAGCTCGGTACAATGATTCGAGTTTTCCGTTGAGACGGAGAGTTCGAAAGAGTCAATTCGGTCAACTTCCCATTAAAACGGACACTTCGAAAGAATCGACCATCCCATCGCTGCAGTTGGCCGGCGGCAGCGGTCAAGTGTCCTCAGAGCTCAAAAACTCCACCGCGAGAATGACAATATCCATCAGCAGGTATGTTTGTGCTTCATTAATTCTTTTTGAGTTAAAAGAGCTGTAGCGAGTGATGTAAACATTAGGCTAGCGGGGGGCTTTGTTCATCACAGGATAACTCAGAACGGTGACAAGCTCGGTCATGTTTCTGTCACGCGCTGGTGCTTCAGGTGGTACCATAAACAATGTAATGTGTACTGCAGTGAGATGAAGATTAAGCCGTGAACCAAACGGTCGCTAAAATTCTCCACATTCAGTCTACTGCATCCTGAAAGCGTTCCGACAGAACAGTTCAGACAGTGTGAAAGTTGTTATCTTATAAGAGCCATCACGCATCACAGGTCTCGTCTGTGTGAGTATGCTCTGTTTTTGGTGCCGTTCTGTTGTAATGGTTTGTCTACTTCCTCACTGGCTGTGGTTTCTGTCTGTGTTTCTCACGTTCATACTAAGTTGGGATTTTTGCCCTTACTACACACATGAGTCTAATTTAGAACAGGAACTCCCAAAAGCAGACTAATGTGATTATACACACAGCCTTGCCTCTCATCCCTGTAGTCTGTAGTTATATAGAAGTCAACTTTCTAAAACGGTTTATTTTTACTTTGTTTCCTTTATTTGTTTTCCTTACCTTTGGTACCTGGGAGCATGTAGCCCTTCAAATGCAATTAATGTAGTCATAGATGATTCTAGTTAGAACTTTTGCCTTCAGCATTGATTTCTGCATGTTGGGGAGTTACATGCCCCTCAGGCCTTCACTTGTAAAGACAGGCTTCTTTAAGCTAGAACAATAGATGGCATTTCATAAGACATGCCTCTTAAAGTTATACCAGGTAAGACTGTGAGATTTTAAGCATTAAAGGAACAATTTGTAATATATTTACTTTACTTAATCATAAAATGACCATGATGTGTCATCAGAGATAAAGGAAACACGTTAAGTTGAAACATTGGCTTCTCCAATAACAGTGCTACAGCCAGTATTTGAAAAATTTCCGTTCTGGAGCGGAATGTGTGTTTGTGTTTTGGCCTGCCCACTGCCCATTTGCCAGTACCATTTCAACACCCTGGGTTGCCAGATATAAAACAAATTGGTTGTTAAACACAGTGTAAAGCCATGGAAGTAAGCAAACTGGATTAACAGAGAAAACGTTGGATTCCACCTGACCTAAAAATCGATCTAAAAAGCTCCATGATCAGAGACCCTAAAACACAGGTAAACACCTTCGATGCATTTGAAAGATGGAGACAGCTTAGAGCCCAGAGGAAGACGGATGCTGAGTTAGCTAATTTTCTCCTGAGCAGGTAAGCGCTGAGCTTCAGCTAAGGTTAGCTAACCTTCACTAATTTATCATGGCTACTGGTTGGGATGAGCATTTTAAGCAATTGCAGTATTCGAGTACTCATATTCATACTCTGATAACAGGCTCAAGTTTGGTTATAGTACATAACCAGCCATGCATCTAGCTCATATAAACAGTTATAAAATCCATGAGCTGGTTTATAATTTGCAAACAATAAAAACACTGCAGACATATGCATTAGTCAACTTAACATGTTGTTACTTGCCATTGTTTAATGTTGTTAAATGTGTAATGTTGTGATTGTGTAGGTTAAATCTCCTTAACCTGGCAACCTGCTTGAGCTTTGAGTCTATGGAGGAGGGGTGGAGTAGACAACTCCTTCCATTATTTTGTATTTGGATTGCAGGACCTATTTTAAATGTTTTCTGTCGTTATTACATATTGTTCCTTTAATATTGTCTGACACTTACTTTCTTCATAAATATCTTTAAAAATATGGTAACTTGTATTTTATTGTATTGTGTTTTTCATGTTCACCCTTACTGAGAATAACTAGATATGTTATGGTAGTTATTTCTTATGAAGCTGAAACTCTCAAAGCTTGCTTAAACAATCCTATTAAATACACTGACATAAATTTGCTTTTTATGTGGAACTGCATTCCCAGCACAGCCGAGATGGAAATCACTAAACCTCAATGAAACTTCGAAGGAGAGGCTACAAGTTTGTTGGATCTTATATGTAGAGGAAACATTGTGCTGAGCCTCAATGGCAGAACATCTAGGTTTACTGGAAGCATGTGTTGTTGTTGGAGCCTCAAACGACAAGCTGAAGGAGCTGTATGAGGTAAGACGAGCCTGGCATTTCAGATCATATGTACATTGGCCACATAGTAAATACCTCAGTGTTATGCAGTGTGTAATTAATCCTGTTAGTCATTTTGTTCTTAATAAAGAACGTGTTGTGTTTTAAAGTTGATGTGTTTGGGGAAAAATCTGAAAATCAACGTCTGAAATACATATTTTCTGCAATTAAGTAAACTTTTTGTGTTTTTATGAGGAATATTTCTGGTCAATATGACAATATTTATCATCATCACAATAAATTATGTGAAAATATACCACAGTGTGCTTTTCTGAGTATATAGTGGATATTATTAGTTAAAACACCGGACAACTACACATTTGATTACCAAAAAAGAAAAATTAGTCCTGTTTAATTTAGTTCAGTGCAGCATGTGAAATGTTGATCATAAATCATGGTACTGTTTTAGTACTTGCATTTTTTTTATCATATTTTTAAAAGGAACTTAAAATGTACTATGTATAAAGTATGCACTAAAAGCATACTTCTGATGTTACAATGTCAAGCTTGTATCTACAGCATGTCCTCCATCAGTCTGAAGAACCATTTCACGAAGTAAAGAAGCCTTAAAGCATGCAAAAGGTTCTTTGAGTGTTAATATTTCTGTAGTTCTATGCGGAACCATAGAAGAACCCTTGAAGAACCTTCTGTTGAAGAGTGCAGCACTACTTTATCTATTCAGACTGTTAATAAATATCACAGCATATCGTGTGTCGTGAAAAAAACTTGAAGTTTTGTGATATTGCTGTTTTGACATATTGCCCACCTTTTTTGTGGGTATAACTGTTCAAAATTGTGCTTGCTAGTCATGTACTGGCTACTGTTTTTGACTGATGTGCAAAATGAGCTGAAATTGTCACTACTGAAACAAAATTATGAAACTTTTAAACTCAATGTGACCTGGTTAACTAGACATTTTGAGTTCATTAAACTTAATTACTTAACAATTAACTTAAAACTTAAATTATTTTTCTGTTCAATTGTTTATATTTTACATTTGTTAATCATCAGTTTATGTGCAATGAACTGAATATTTCTAGTTACTTACATCTTAAGTTTAAAAGGTGCATACTTTTTAAGTGTGAGTTTCAGTAGTGGTATGATTGTTTTGTTAGTGATGGAATGGAAAGTTTAAGCATTAGTTTCAATTCAGTAGAAAGATTCATATAGCATGTTTATATATGTGAGTATTGTTTTAGTGAATTCAGCTCAGCTATGCTTTTTAAAAATAAATGTGGCAAATGGACGGACTCCACAGAAGTACTTTTGGTTCTGTAAGAAACCTGTCAAGGGGCCTGTTTTAAAAAAAAAAGTTTTATTGTGAATGAGATGTGTACGTGTAAAGACGCTTAAAGTTTAAAGATCCTCCACACTAAAAGCTTCTACTACACACTGTAAAGCTTCTACCAACTGAAGGTTTTTCCAGATTGGGCATCCTGTTTGTTGATATTCTAAGTGTAAGTAACACATGCTCTTCAGAGAACACATTACTGTATATTTAATGTACCATTACTGTTTATTTGCTAAATTTAACATTATGGGAAAAAATAAAAACATAAAACATGCTCTGTGCAAAAACATATTTTGTGTTTGTTTATTTTTTCCTGATATGTTAAACTCAAAATAAATAGAAATTATGCACTAATCGTAGCAGAAAACAAAGAAAACGTGTTTGAACAGGGTTTCTAAACTTTTGCACATGACCGAACCAAGAACCATTTTGTGACTATTTTTAAGAGTGCGGGTGGGGATTAAAGTACTTGAAATGTTTTCTCAGATTAAGGTGTCTAGTTTAAAAATGTTTAGGGCTCTATGATTGTATTAACATGTTGTATAGTTATAAATTAGGTCTAGAGTCATTTTTCAGAATGAAATTCCCATTGAGTTTGAGATGCCAGTCTGATGCATTACAGCAGAGATCCGACTTTAATTTTTTATGTGTAAAAAGTGCACTCAGTTAGGATCATCTCTGCTATGTCATGACATCATATTTATTAAAATGGAAAAAGCCCTGATTGTAGTTTCAGTGATGTAAAAGTTATCAGTTCCACCCCTGTACCTGTCCTGTATTTTCTCAGTCTCTGCAACAGGAGAATCCGGTTCCTCTTCCACTGCTCGACCCGGAGGTCTTGCACGTCCATGCGCCTCCGTTTGTGACGAAGGAGAACATCACTGAGCCTGGGATAGGACACTTCAGTCGGGGCCAGAGAAGACGCTCTTTCATCAAAAAGAAGAACAACAGGCCAGGGCTTGCCCCTGGAAACACAAAATCAAGTGAGGGCTGTACGGGGGACGTGTCTGTGCCCAAAGATTTAGACCTGGTGGCTCTGCCTCAGCTATGCTTTCCAGGTAAAACTCTACTAAATGAGGAAATAGGTCAACCTAAGCGTTTCTTTTATCTATTAAACCTGAAACAACATGGATTATGTTTTTAAAAATGTCCCCTTTAAAGGATCCTGAATGGTTGTTAAACGGGATGTTTCATGAAAACTTTAACTGCTCTCATCTTCACATTATACGGAGGTCCCTTAAACTGTCAAAGGGATCTGCACAATCGCACGTCTCTTTTATAAAAATGGTTTCTTAAAGAAGCATCCATTGAAAGTTTTTTCAACCCAACATGAACAGTTTAAACAGTTGATAAAAAGCCATCCACAAAAATGATAAAAGAAATATATTGAAAATGAGATGTAAATGCTTAATTTAAGGAAGAACACTTGCTGAAGGAGTTAGCATAGTTTTCTTCAAGATTTATTGTAATGAGTAGACACGCAAACGCATACATTATCTAAGCCACTTATCTTTCTTTTCCATGGGGGCTCAAGCATATCTCAGCACTCATTGAGCAGGAGGCATGAAACACACAGGACAAGTCGCCAGTCCATCACAGAGTTCTTAATAAGCAACAGTATCTAATTCTTAATTCTTCACATCATCCAAAATATTTTAAATTAGTAGGAAAATATGTAAATTAGTATTTTAACTGTGAAATAAGCATCAACATTCTGTTTCCATGCACCAAAAAGGCTTTCAAATATTACCACAGAATGTGTGAAGTAAGACAGTGCAAGAGGATGCTACTTCTCTAAATGTAACTACTTTAAAAATAATTTCTGATACAACAGTCATAATAACTTGATAAGTGACTCTTTGGGTGGATCTCTCATTTTTAATCATTCATCCTTGCCTCCTTTCCTCACATATTAGCCTCTCCCTCTCAGGAAATGAGGGAAAGATGCAAGGACATGATGCCTGTTCAAAGAAAGCAACACCAAACGTGTTTCCCAAGTTAGATGTTCTTCACTCAATCATCACTTTCACAGATCTGCCAATAATAAACACTTACATTCTGTTCTCAAAAGAATTTCACATGGAAATGCTTTATTAAAATGCAAAAAAACTCATCATCTTTGGGTAGTATCCTATTAACTATAGTCATTCAATGATTATGCAATGAGAAACACACCTACATTGCATGTTGCGGTGAAAAGGCTTCTGTGTAGGATGCACATGTTTCCTCATACTGGAAGCCTCCTCACCTCTGACTGCTCAGAGTGCACTCAAAGCATCGATACATCCTGAAAGTCTGATAAACTAAATAATCTTACACTCAGTGATTTGTAGTTTTATCAGAGGAAAAAAATGCCTTGATGTGAGATATTTTCACTTGCTAAGATGTTTGCAGTATATTAAACTCTATTAAATGCCTGATCAGAATTCAACAAACAAGTGAATTTAACATTGAGTTAACTGACAGAGCAACAGAGGTAAACATGTAGTGGGCATCGTCTTGTAGCACTGCAGATGTTTGAAAAGCTATTCCAGGTGTACCAAATTTGAACTTGAGTTTAGTGATTGGTGTTTTTTGATACAACATTGCTGTACTGTACTAATACTCTTTCTATTAAATCAGGAGGACTTCAGGTATCCAAGGAGCCGAAGGATGATCATTTCCACTTCCTGGTCTTCACTGACGTCTTTGGAAACCAGACGCATGGAGTAGTTGTTCAGTATTACAGACTTATACAGGTTAGACTCTTCAGCAAATCGCAGAGCTTTACTTTCAGAATGCAGAATATCTGAACTACAGTACATAGTAGAATTGTGAAGAGAAATGTCAACTACAAAATGCCAACTACAGTGCAATAATATCTGTAAATATGTGCTATTCTTTCTTTCAAGCTAGTATTTGGTTTTATAGACCTCTATCAAGTGGTGGAAAATGCTCAAGGTTTCCACTGTAGCACATTTAGCTGCAATAAAGGATGTATATAGCAACTGGGTGTGTAAAACACCAGCATTTCTTTATTCATTTATTTATGTATGTATGTATTTCAGGCTTCACATTATTAAACTCATCCATTAATGATTTTTCATTGTTGATTTTCTTTTTTTCAAGATAAATCAGGTATTCCAGGAGGGTGTGCAGCACCAGAATGGCCACGTCCACAAGCATCCTCAATTTTATGCACCTTATGGAGTTTGTATTATATCTAAGCACCCCTACTACACTGCTTTGAAGGACTGTCTATCATGGTACGTGTCACACTGTGCATTCTATTGGCCAGTTTGTTCTCACAGCTGGAGAGCAGAAAAGAAAGCAAACTAATGACCAACTTTGAAAAGGAAGCACAAAGAGCAAGGGGTAGTGACTCATCAGGTTTTGTGTTCTGTGGGTGGGGAATGACTGCGTTTCTTTACTTACTGATTTGTTCATGAGCTCCCATTGAGCTGCAGCCTTAAAGAGTGAGATGATTGTGAGAGTGAAGAGAACAAGCAGAGAAGCACAAGGACAACTGCCCAGTCAACACTGTGCTTGCATGATGAATTGTAATAGATTGGTGTTTTTAATGGTTGTTTCCTTTTATTCTACAGCCTACTGGGGCAACTGAAAACGTGCCGGATGGCAGATCTGGATGAGCGAGTGAAAGAGTTTTCAGCCAAACTGGCTTTGGTGCCCATTCCTCCCCCTGGTATACTGCATGTGGTGGGTTCAGTTTCACTGCCAGGGCAAAATATCATGTTTAAGAAAATCACAGCAGTCCATAAGCACTATATATCTCATGTCCATTTAATAAATATCGATACTGAGTTAATGGATCTCATAGCATCTCATAGATTGAGCTTTACCATCCTTTGCTGAACTTAAGGTCTGTAATTGGTTACAAAATTGTGAGTGAGGTTCTCTGGGTTTCCTGTCAGATGTTCGCCCTGCGACCCCTGACAATCGTGCTTCCGTCAAGAGAGGATAAAGATCGTCCTGTCGTTGACCTGGACCTGCACCTCCCATTCCTGTGTTTCACACCCAGAGTATTGCTGCAGGTCAGCCATACAAACACGATCAACCACGTGCAATTTCTTGGTTAACATGCAATTTCTTGGTTTCTTGGTTTTTTGGTTAATTTCTTGGTTGTGCAATTTGGGCACCTCTGGTGAAATTACGTTTTGCTGATTTTCTAAGTGAGATTAAGTTACACATCCCCTACAGAGAACATACATCTGCACATTTTAATGCAGTTCTTAATTATTAGTCATTTAAATTACTATTTGTTTGCTGATTTAAACATAATGGGAAAAAAATCAAATGTGGCCTGTTGGTCTAGCAGGAGGGATAGATATTTGTTGCAGGTGTTCTTAACAGCCAGCAAGCGTACATTGGTTCTCAGGCTTGGTCTGACATATCATGTGTTGAAACTGAAAAATTTTATTGTTTTGTGAAAAAGATATGTTCATTTTAAATTTGATGCCAGTAATTAATTAGGTTCATTGGAAACAGGTCAGTAACATGACTGGGTATTAAAAAAGTCTTTCAGAAGTAAAGATGGGGAGGAGTTCACCACTCTCTGAAAGACTGTGTGGGCAAATAGCACAACAGAACAACATTTCTCAGCGTGAAATAGCAAAGAACTTGGGGATTTCTTCATCTGTAGTACACTAAATAGTTCTATATAGAATCATGAGCACTCAGAGAAACCTTTGCATGATTAAAGGGTTCTTTGCATAATGAAAGGGTTTCTTCCTTGTGTGTTATTTTCAACAATTTAAAATCTTTTTTTGTTGGATTTTGCTCTAATAAGACCAAATAGAAATTGTATATTGTTTAAAAATGGACAAATAGGCTTGGGTGGCTGTCAGTGTACATGGAGGGCGGTGCTCAATTATAGCCAACATGTGGATTGTGGAGGAAACTGAGTAGAAAATGAAACACAGAGCGGATCATGAAATTGTGTCAACATGAAAGTCCTGTGCTAAGAAGACAGAACACACAGGAGCACAAAAGCAAACATTGCAGGTTTTTGTTCCTATCAAGCACAAGCACCTCTGATGGATTCCACTTGACTCCAGTTGTTCTCAGTCCTTAAAAAAATTTATTATATATAAGGTGTGCTTTTGCCTGCTTGGAATGAAAATCTGTGGCCACACAGGACCTTTAAGGATCAGACTGGTGACCCCTGCACTAAAATGTGCAGAATGGTTGAGAACCACTGCGCTAATGATTAGCAAATGAAGCACATTGTTATGTATGTCAGCTGTAAGTAAAATTTTCCACTCAACAAACAGTTACAAATAAAAATATAGATCATTGAGCCAGTTTGAGAGTTTGACTGTCTCTGTGTGCATCTCTGTAGATAATTACCAGTATCCTGACAGAGCAGCGACTGGTGTTCTTCTCTTCTAACTGGGCTAGGCTGACACTAATGGCAGAGTGCTTCATGCTGTATATCCACCCTCTGCGCTGGCAGCACCCTCTGGTGCCAACACTCTCCCGCCAAATGCTGGACTTCCTCATGGCACCCACTGCTTTCCTCATGGGCTGCCATCTCAGCCATTACAAGGAGGTTGCTAAGGTAAATTTAGGTCACCACAGTTTTTTTTTTTTTTTTAGCACATCTTGAGTATCATCAATGCATCCAGAGCAATGACAAACTGTTTGTTTCATTAACTCAACTGGCATACAGTCTGGAAAGTGTGAAAACCCTTGGGTGAAATTACATGGTTTGTTGATATGCCATTTTCCTGCAGATTTTCTATTCTATTTCCAGAAGTTCTATTTATTTGCTTAATTTGAAAATATAAAAAAAAAAATCAAGGAACTTTTGCACAGGCAATTTTGTCAACAAATCAACAGTAATTGTGCATGAATTGTGCGGAGTGTGTTCTTGGTAGTGTACTTATCACTTATCAGATTCTAAGAGAACAAAATTTACCGTGGTTAATTGGATGTGGTGGAAAGTATGTGAAATATTGACTTAAAAACTTAAAATGATACACTAACAAATTTTGTCACAACATAGTAATTTTGCCAGTTTCTACTTGTGGTTAGTTAGTTATCTAAGCAGTAGCTGGGAACTTTTTTTATGGCTACCTCAGGGGCAGTATAAGGAACTTGCCATATGTCCTTCACTTTCAGATTCGATCAAGCCGTCCTCTTAGGGCATGTATGAATATAGTTTTAATAATTTGTTATTTTTCTTAATGTTCGCTAGATCATATTATATTATCTTACACTGCTACAATGAAACTTTTTCTTTGAATCAGGAGACAGATGACTTGATTTTGATCAGTGTTGATGAAGGGACCATCTCCTCAGACCATGTTGACATACCAGAACCTCCACGTGCAGCTGCTGAATGTTTTAAGAGACGGTAAGAAAAATGGTGAAGAAACGTACGCTGCACCATGAATCCATCACCATAGAATATCTTATGTGGGTCTCAGACTAAGAGTAGAGACATTGTAGTCAGACTTTCTGAGAAAAAGTAAACAAACTAAAGTTAAATGCACTGGCTTTTATGTACACTGACAGTTAACAACAATTAAATAGGGGCTGCTAATTGATGCAACTGTCTAAGCATTGGCCTTATCATTTGATCCCCACCAATGCCACCTGTTGACATGAGTCCAAGCATACATAATTAGCACCATCTGAGTAATTGGTGGGTAGAAAGGCCCTCCACCTCCCATCAGCGTGATGCTAGCCCATCAGAGTGTCTGTTAGCTGATGTTACAGAATTGGCAGTTAGTGTTCTCTTTTAGGTCTGTAGTGGTCTCTGAGACCTGCCCAGCTTGGAGAAAGCAGGGTTAGTAATTATTAAGCAATTATTATTTACTATGGATTATGATATTCCTCTGATATAGTTTCTGCTAAAGTAGAGTGGGCATGTGTTTCTGTATGTGTGTTTTGTGAGCAGGCAAAATGGCCTTCATTTACACTATGATGTAGAGGCAGTTCACCAGGGTGCCTGCATGGATATTAATGATCTACGCATGCGAAGGAGAAGGTGGCAGGAGAACCTCAATTGGGAGATACAGAAGGTCACTCTGGAGTTTATTGTGAATATCCTCAGGTCAGTTAGTTAGAATTAATTAGAATGTATTAGTTACAGTTATGAATAACTATAGAAACTGTGTAAGACTACTGTCTCTTTAACTAAAACCTCTTTTTTTCAGGGATGTCAGTGATCACCTCAATTATGAACACAGGGTCTTCAACACTGAGGAATTCCTGAAGACCAGAGAACCTGTGGACCAGCCATTTTATAAAAAGGTGACATTCATTTCTGACGAAACATCTGCTTTGTGGCCTGTAGCTTCTCATGACTGATGAACATTTCTATCTGACAGGTTTTGGAATCACACATTTTTCATTCCTTCTTGAAAGATCGTTTAAGCAGAAAGACAGATGCCTTCACACGGATGGAGCTGAGCACTCGAACAGAGGCCCAAAAGTAAGCAGAACTCTTTTTCCAAACATTCTAAAGTCTGAGGTCTTTTGGGTTATTTAGGGGCGCCTAATTTAAGTTTAATGAGTCAATTACTGGAGGTGCTCTATTACACAGAAAAATACTCATACACCACTGATTTGTAATGGAGATGTGTGTTGCAGAATGAAAGCTGGAATTGAGAACCCTCGGAGGCCCACCATGCAAGAGATGGCGCGGAAATACAGCTGTCCAGAGAATCGCCTGAGTAAGCGGTTAGGTGCAAGCCTACCCAATCTAGGGGAAGAGAAACATCTCAGCATCCCGAGACACGCCTCACTCACCAAAGCCATTCCTGACGTCTGTAAGAGATGATTTTCTATCACATTGCACCAGTTTACCTACAGAAACCCTTTAAATGACATTCATATACTTATTATCAGTTGTTTCTCTGAGATTTAGTTTAGATGCAGTTTTGATATGTTTCCAATTATTAAAGATAATTACAAAGGGAACAGAGTACATAATACATAAACATTAATTAAGTATTACATTTACTATTAAAGGGCCTGTAACATGGAAAACACATTTCTTCTTGCTTACTTGAGAACTGGAAATTTAATGTTTTGTTGATTTTCTGTGTGAAAATATGTACACATCCTTTGCATAGAACACACTTTGGCACATTTTAACGCACACTTATTGTTTATTTGCTGATTTTAATGTAATGGGGGAAAATAAAACATAAAATGTGGCCTGTGCAAAAGTAACGGCACAGTATTTATTTTTTATGATTTATTTTTTTCCAGTATGTTCAACTCAGCAAATAGAAATTGTGCACTAAAATTTGCAACAGAAAAACTATATTTACATTAGTTCCTTGTAGAGGCTGTGTTAACTTATTTTCTCTTAGAAAAGAAACAAAACATATAATTTGACCGGGGGTATTCAAACTTTTGTATACCATCGTATCAGTCTTAAAGGCAAAGTAACAAAAACAGCACATTTCATACTAAGGGATAAAGAAAGGTTTGGGAATTAAGCACGTAAAAATAAATGATGACTGTTTTTGATACTTAAACCCGCAACAAATTTTATAAGTGGACCTCAAGGAAAAAGGAACACTCCAAAATAAATGTAGGATGAGCTCTTCAAAATGTTTTATAAAGTGCAAAGCTACTTTTGTTGACTAAGTTTATAATTGAGGTTTTATGACGTTGTATTTATACAATCCACCAGGACAATATTTTGACCATATATGAATTCTTGCCTGCCAAGACTACTTCTTTTCCAAGAAAAAGTTGTCCTGTGTGACTTTCAAATGTGCCTTTTCTCAACAGCTCTAGATATCCCGGCCAAGCAGATTAAAATATTTAAGCTGCCAGACTTCCCTCCTCCTTTGGTGTATCAGTATGTCCACCACTATTATGGAGAGGTGACCCACCAGCTAGGGAAAGCCATGGCCTCTCTCCCCACTGGTGACTCTTCTCTGCTAGCCAGATATTACTACCTCCGTGGTCTCGTCAACACATTAAATTCCAAACGTTTGGAGGCCCTCAGCGATTTTCAGAACCTGTACAAAACAGACATTGAGCTGTTCCCTGGGGAGCTGGTCCGGACGCTGGTGGACTCTATGCAGAAGGAGGAGAAGGCTCAGGCAGAGAGGCGTCCTGAACTCAAGCGGCTGCTCTGTAAGCTGAAGAGCGATGAGAAGAGTGAGCTGGGGGCGGATGACCATGTGAAGAAGTTTCAGCTTCCGAAAAGCTCCATGCATCTGGAGGAGTTTGTGACATGCATTCAGGAGTCAGGCATTGTCAGAGATATGGCCACCATCCACAGACTGTTCGAGGCTCTCACTGATGGTAGGTTTCTCTCATGATAGAAGAGCATGTTATAAATCCAAATGTTAGTAGTGGTTTATCTGCTGTTTCTTAATCTAGGGTTATAATAAGAAATCTATACAATTCCACTGATTTTTGCGTATTCATATCAAGATTGCTTGAGATGCTCATGGAGTCATAACTGTTCACAGTGGTGGTGGTAAGAACAATCAAAGTGTGTAATGCATCTAAATGCTACCTCACAGAAAATTATTACAGGAGCTTCTGTTATGAATGTGCAGCCTGATGACTGATATAGTTTTGTGATAGTTTTGAGAAAACATTTTAGCCTAAAATGTATTTTTTAAAAGCTATTAATGGCAGAAAGGTGCATGTAGGCAAAATTGTTCCCAAAGTAAACATAAAGTTTTTCAGATTTACCACTTTTTATTATTAACATTGCATATTAAAACTCATAAGACACATGTAGGTTTACTTAATAGTAAAATAAAATGACAATTTTATGTATTGCAGTTGAATATTTTTGTAGAGCTCACTGTTGTCATGTTTAAGTGTTTAAGATTTGAACTCGATCCTCTGTGTATGAGTCATGAAGCATGCCTTATGGGGGGAAAACTGTTGTGGAATGCTTCTGCATGTTTCAGCATGTTTCTGAGATGTTGAAAACTTGAATCCCAACTAATATGTCAGGTTTAAAAACACAGTGACTGGCAAAACTTTGGAATTTTTTAGTCTATTATGTCCTGGTTGAATCAGATAAAATAGTCATAATGTGCAATAACAGTTCCAAAAAAACCTCTTAAAAGATTTTTATCTCATTATTTCCCAGGTCAACAGAAAGTGGTAGATCCAGAGCTGTTTCGAGTTTTTTACACATTCTGGAGGGAGACAGAGGCGGAGGCCCAAGATGTTCATCTGCCCTCTGAGGTCATTGAGCATCTGGATAATAATGAGTGTGTGTACAAACTGTCCAGCTCGGTTAAGACCAATCATGGCGTTGGGAAGATTGCTATGACACAGAAGAGGCTCTTCTTGTTGACTGAGGGCAGGCCAGGATATGTTGAAATCACCAAGTTCAGAGACATTGAGGTTTGTTCTTTTATTCTTTTATATATTTTTTTCTGAACATGAATTCAAATAAAATCACATTTATTGTCACATCACATTTACACAGGTGCGAAGGTGAATGAATGAAAATATATATATATATATATATATATATATTCTATGCATAGAAGATGTAAAAAGTCTCAATATATATGTGCAAGTATAGGTTGGATAGATAGAAGTTACAGTAAGAAATCAGAATGAGACCAATACATCAGCACTGTCCAGCAGCCTGATGGCCCAGGGTAAGAAACTGTCTCAGAACCAGTTGGTTCTGGTCTTCATGCTTCTGTACCTCCTCCCGTTTGGCAGTGAGTTAAGTCCTTTAGAATCCTCCTGGTCTTCTTCAGGCAGTGGCTGGTGTATAAATCCAGGAGGTTTGGTGTTAAGGGTCAGTGAGAAGGAGGTGATGTTGCCCATCCTTACCACCTGGCATCGGCCCATCAAGAAGTTCAGGATCCAGCCGCACAGATACATTATAATTCCAAAAGTATTCACTCGCCCATCCAAATCATTGAATTCAGCTGTTCCAATCACTTCCATGGGCAAAGGTGTATAAACCAAGCACCTAGGTATGCAGACCGCTTCTACAAACATTAGTGAAAGAATGGGTCGCTCTCAGGAGCTCAGTAAATTCCAGCATGGTACCGTGATAGGATGCCACCTGTGCATCCTGTGCACTTGACAGTCAACTGTCAGTGGTATTATAACAAAGTGGAAGTGATTGGGAATGACAGCAACTCAGCCACAAAGCGGTAGGCCTCGTAAAATGACCCCTCGTCAGCGGATTCAGAGGTGCATATGTGCAGAGGTCAACAACTTTCTGCAGAGTCAATCACTACAGACCTTCAAACTACACGTGGCCTTCAGATTAGCTCAAGAGCAGCGTAAAGAGCTTCATGAAATGGGTTTCCATGGCTGAGCAGCTGCATCCAAGCCTTGCATCACAAAGCACATTGCAAAGCATCAAATGCAGTGGTGTAAAGCACTGACACTGGACTCTAGAGCAGTGGAGACGTGTTTTCTGGAGTCACGCTTCTCCTTCTGGCAATCCAATGGATGAATCTATGTTCTATGTACCACATTATTTGTAAGTCGCTTTCGATAAAAGCGTCTGCTAAATGTAAATGTAATGTAATGTAATGAATCTGGGTTTGGCGGTTGCCAGGAGAACGGTACTTGTCTGACTGCATTGTGCCAAATGTAAAGTATTTCAGGAGTTGGGCTCAGCCCCTTAGTTCCAGTGAAAGGAACTCTTAATGCTTCAACAGACCAAGAGATTTTGGACAATGTTCTAATCCCAACTTTGTCTGGGGACGGCCCCTTTCTGTTCCAACATGACTGCACACCAGTGCACAAAGCAAGGTGTATAAAGACTTTGGTGAGCTAGTTTGGTGTAGAAGAACTTGACTGGCCTGCACAGAGTCCTGACCTCAACCCGATAGAAAACCTTTCGGATGAATTAGAGCGGACACTGCGAGCCAGACCTTCTCATCCAACATCAGTGTCTGACCTCACAAATGCGCTTGTGGAAGAAAAAATTCCCATAAACACACTCCTAAACTTTGTGGAAAGCCTTCCCAGAAGAGTTGAAGCTGTTATAGCTGCAAATGGTGGGCCAACATCATATTAAATGCTATGGATAAAGAATAGGATGTTCATATGCGTGTGAAGACAGATGAGTGAATACTTTTGGCAATATAGTGTAACTGTTCAGACCCAGATTCCAAAGCTTAATGTTGGGTCTTGAGGACACGATGGTGTTGAATGCTGAGCTATAGTCCCAAAACAGCATTCTCACATATGTGTTCTTTTTGTTCAGATGATGTCGAACTGCAAATAAATTGATGAATATACTCTGTCCATTAATATACATTTTTGTTAGTTTTGAACAATGTAGAATTATGAATTGATATTAAAAGATTTACAGTGCTATATCATAGAAAGTCATCCACATCTAAAGCCTGTTTCTGTTTCTGTTGATGTTACTTCTTTCCAGTCTGTACTGCATAGTACTGTAGGCTGTGAGGAGCTCTAATGCAGCTGAATGCAGCTGAAATTGATTTACCCTAATAAGTGAACCTAAACTGTAGCTGAGAGCTTATCATTGTGTATGACTGTCCCCCAAGGAAGTGAAGATCTCTGCTGCTTCATTCCTGTTGCTAAGAATTCCCTCTCTGAAGATCAAGAGCAGTCTGAGGAAGGAGGTTTTCGAGGCCAATCTGAAGTCTGAGTGTGACCTTTGGAGCCTGATGATCAAAGAGATGTGGGCAGGCAGGAGAATGACTGATGACCACAAGGTAGATGAAGGTTATATTCACAATACCATGTTGAAGTGGCACAAAACTGATTTGTAACACTAGCTAGGTTTCCATCCATGTGTTTTTGATATATTAAGTTGAAAATGATGGAAATGACAACTGCCAAATAAAAGTAGACAGTTGTCACATGAAAGTGTTTGTTTCCATGATTTGGATACAGATTTTTGTAGTTAAGAAAATGCACTACATTAAGATTGAAATGCATTTGTCACAGAAATAATATAAATGCAAATAAAAAAGTCATATGACTAATCAGGCATATGACTAATCAGCAATACCTATGAGACATGACAGAAGGCAGCCGTTTGGTAATGCAGAAATGAAAACATACCTTTATCTCGTCAAAGAAAAAGACATTAAAATTATATTAGATTACCAGAATAACCAGACACAGGCTGTCATTATATATAGTCATTATATTTGCCAGTGCATTTTGTCTCTGCACTCCTAAAAATTAACAAAATAAATCCATAAAATTTAACACAAGAGTAAGGAAAGGTTGCTAAACATCAAAGATTTCTCTGTGAACTCTGTCTACATTTCTCAAAAGTGCTGTGGAGTGTCATTGTTTTTTATAGAGCAGACAGAAATGCAGCCTAATTCACATACAATATGCGAGATTTCAGTTCAGTCATTTATTATTAAATTATCTTTTTTTAAATTTACTCAGATTGGAGCCGCTTTCATCTACTATATGTCAAAAAGTATCCAGACACTCCTAATTAGTGAATTTCGCTACTTTCAGGTGAAACCTCTGCTGACACAGGCATTCAGTTGTGCACACACACCTAGTATAGTCTCCATGAACCATGAAAGAAGGTCACTATGCACAGTGCCAAGTGTTGACTAGTGATATAAAGAGATATTTTCTAGAGTGATGGCGCTCAATTCAGTATCTTTATGATGAGTTGGAGTGGCACTTGTGACGCAGAACTAATCATCCAACATCAGTACCTGAACTCACTAATGTTCTTGTGGTTAAATGCAGTCAAATCCTCACAGTAGTGTTCCAACATCTAGTATAAAGTAATCCCAGAGGAGCACTGACAGCATGGCAGCCACAGCTAACTTGCCAGAGTATTAATGCATCTAGCATTTTTGTACCTCCTTTTTAAAAAATATGAACAATGTTTGAAAAAGGCTTGTGGTGCTAGTTTGTTAATTTGTTCTTATGTTCATTTATGATGTACATGGATTGTGCATTTGACATTATTGAGCAATGAGACCTGTAATGTAACTGCTGTCAGATCAATTGCAAATTTAATAAGATTTTTTTTTTTTTTTTAATAAATCTGTGTGGCTTTTTTTTGGCATTGTTTAAGTGTCTTCCTGCACCTTAAAAACATCCAACCCCTTAAAATGTCAAAAACCTAAGACAGAAATGTTAACCATACCCTTCAGCAACACTGTATTGCTGGATATACGGTGCTCTGTTTTAGCACAGGAGGTGTGTAGACATGTAAAAATACAGGATGTTTCCATTACCACATGAGGGTCACTGGAGCATTCTATCAGTTATTTTCCAGTGTAAACCATCACCAAAGATACACACACCTTGCTGCTTCCTCATGTCTCTGCCAACTGTCCTTCTGTGGAAAATGTAATAAAAAGTTTGGAAAAAAGGTTTAATACGCTTTTTTCCAATAGGTCTTCTTTTCACCTTTGTTATGCAGGAGAGACCATTTTTACTCGCACAAGACACCGCAGTTGGTTTTTATTGTCTGGGTTTTGATGTGAAGGTTTGACATGCTGTGAATGTTTCCTCTTTCAGGATCCTCAGCACATGCAGCAGGCTTTGACTAATGTTCTTCTCATGGACGCTGTTGTGGGCTGTCTACAGTCACCAAAAGCCACCATAGCTGCCTCCAAACTGGCTTACTATGATAAGATGAAGAAGGAGGGTAAGCACAAAAACAAAATATTGCACTGATACACTATTACAATATTGACCTCATTTAGTAGTGTTACGTTTTCATGCTGTCAGAGAGATTTTTTAAATTCTCAGTATGACATATTTCTAAATATAAGGCAAAATATATGTGTTCTGTGTATCAACCTTTAAAGGAAATTCCACTCATGTGTCAATTTCTGCATAATGAAATGGTTAACAGTGGTTAAGATGTAAGCAAAGTAATTCAGAGTAGCTTTATGTGAAATGCTCTGTTCTAGAGAAACTTATCGAGTCAGAATTGTCCACAGTGGTGGTGATAGGAACCAGACGTCTGAAGTGTTTAATACCTCTAAAAGTACAGTTATTACATGAAAATGGTTATGAATACACTGTCTGGTATCTGAGACATTGTTTTATGGTAATTGTCACGTAAAGTTTAGGCCTAAAAACATATTCATAGCAAATAAGTACATGCAGGGATTTGTATGGCAAAATAGTAATATAGTAATAAAATAGAAAGATTTACCATAATGAAGAATACATGTAAAAACTCGGAAGATGTATGTAGGTTCACTTGTCATTTTGGATGGAATGTATTTGTGTTGTAGACATTGTGACGGGTTCCTATCAACACCATTGATTAAAAAAAATGATTTGGTTAGTTGCTCTACAGACCATTTCACATCAGACCACTCTGAATGACTAAATGGCTGCATCTCAATCCTATAATTCTGCAGAAATTGTGAAAAATCAGTAGAATTACTATCTGACTTCATGGAACATCATGGTTGCAGGTCCGTTGTTTTCTCCATCTCTTTGCTTTTTTAATGAATATTAACAGTGCCTATGATGGTACCTAAAACCACAGTGGAGGCTCTGAAGCACAGGATAAATCCATCTCTATGCATGACCACACCACAGACTGTAGATGTCCTGCTGTACACTCCAGGTTTGAATGCATTGTTTTATCCATTAATGTTCATATCGCTCTTGTCGGAAGAAAACATTGTATCTCCATTTTTGACATTTTTCATTTTTTGACATTATTTTAAAAAAACCTGTTGTCCTTACTATTTTATATAAATTTAATGATGAATGGACTAAAAGAAATGACCCAAAATGACTTGGAAAAGATTCTTTCATTGACTTACATTCAAAGTAAAGGCCTTTTTCCTTCTC
The DNA here is from genome assembly GCF_015220715.1 of Pygocentrus nattereri. Classification (NCBI taxonomy): domain Eukaryota; kingdom Metazoa; phylum Chordata; class Actinopteri; order Characiformes; family Serrasalmidae; genus Pygocentrus; species Pygocentrus nattereri. Next base: position 16,918,724 of record NC_051213.1, read on the forward strand.
CTGTAAAGTTAATGGGCTCTGTTAGAGAAGTCCTGTGACATTTTTCCAAATCGTAGCAGATTTGTTTATTGGACATGGATAGATTAATTCTCTTAGCAAAGCCTTTTCACAATATGTTTCAAGCTATTGTTTTGTATTTGTTCCATGTTGAGGTTTTAATTCTTAGATTTACCTCAGATTTCTGATGTTAAATAGAAACCTGAGTGATTTTTTTTTTTGAAAAATATCTTGAGATTTGTGCTTGTGAGTGGTAAAGGTCAGGAAAAGTTGATGCCTTTTGCTGAAACATCAAAACATCAGCACCCTACACACTTAAAAAAGATGGTTCTTCGATGGTTTCATAGTAAAGAAAAAGGTACTATATAGAACTGTGAACACTAAAAGAACCCTTTGCATGATTAAAGCAAGTTTCCCTCAGCATCAGTGTTGTACTATACTGCTCAGGGGATTGTGGGATCAGCAAAGAACTGAAGCAGATGATGAGAGAGGTAAAAAACCCTGATTTCTACATTATTATTAATAATGTTATTAGTATTGTAACTCTCCATTCATACAGAGCACAAAGTAATTTCCCTCTGTGCTGTGCTTCTCTTGGTGAGGTTTGGCTGTACTTGTATTGTGTTGAATCCCATGACTTAATTGTAGAAAATAGTGTGAAATTGACCAATTAACATAAATGACACAGCTAAGCAGAAACAAGAGGGACATTAGACAACTGACCTGAATGCTCTAAACACTCTAGGAAGCACTTTGCCCATGTTTAGCCTGTGTTTTCCTGTAAACTGCTGTAACTAATTATAATTAACCAAAAGCAGATTTTATTCTGTCTCCTTTGTCTTGAACAAAAACACACTTCACATCAAAGTATTTCTGTCCTGTAGTTTCTTTGTGTAGTTTGTGGTCATTATGTATGCATTATGTCTTATTAATTCCCCATTAGTGTATAATGCTAACTTCCAAGCAACAAGAATTTAGCTGTAACTTGAGTGCACATAGTATAATGCAGCTTTTTAATAGTTATCTGCTTTTGCTCCTAGGCCAGTTACTTTTGTCAGACAGTGACCTGAACGGGACTCCTAAGCTTTGGTGTGCTCTTAGACATGGAATGGTTGTGGTGTTTGATGCTGCTAGCTGGTCCATGCAGCAGAACTGCATCCAAGTAGGAACTAAACAACTGGTGAGACAACCAGGATAACAACAACTTGACTCTCTGTATATATTATTACATTTTGTTACAAAAAAATCTACATGTTTTAAAATCTGTCTCTTATTCTAACCTATTTGGTTTCAGACTACAACCCTTGGCTTTGTAGTGCAAATTTAGGCTAGTTTATTGAATAGTTCCTTGCAAGCCTTCCCTGATTTTATCTCTTGCATCTTAGATGTAATATTTTTAGTGCCCTCTGGTGGTCAGGAAGCAGAGTGCAGTAAGCAGCAGCGAAGTCTCTCCTGCTGTGATCTTTTCAACATTTCTTTTTGACTTTGCTTAGCCTGAAAGTTGTCTTTTTGATCTTTGTGCCCAGAATTGCATGCTGGGATTGGACCAGGAGCAGGTGTGGATTGGCTCTCAGGATTCTGTGATTTACATCATCAACACCCGCAGCATGTCCTGTCATAAGCAGCTGACTGACCATCGAGCTGAGGTCATGGACTTTGCTCTGGAAGAGAAGAGCAGCAAGTACAGGTAACTGACAAAGCAGCTGTAGCTTTGTTGCAAATGGCTTAGATGTCCTTTTCCAGATGACTGTCTACAAGTGTTTAATATATACTAAACCAGAAATCAATGTACTTGTGTGGCAGTATTTACATATAGACTAAAATAAATCACCCAGATATTATGATACAAAAAATAAATAAATAAATAAAAATTCTGTTGATGAATTCAGGTTAATGAATACCCAAGAGAATTCGTCACTTCATATTTATACCTTCGTTAAACAGGAAGTGAAGGATGACGGTTTAAAAGTTTTTGTTCTGAGGAATTTTTAGGGGTGATGCAGGTTTTGTTCTGACATTGACATCAGCATAGTGATGTCACAATTATTAGATATTTTCAGGATATTTAGTATTTCTGGTTTCTTCAGTTTCTGCAAATAAAGGTTATATTTCTCTCATTTCTGCCATGAGATTGAGCTAATTAACTACAGAGACATTTTGGTGACCTAATTTTTTAACCCATCTTTGGGTGCCAATAATTATGGAGCTGACTGCACACATTCACTATATTCACTTAATTTTGTGAGATGTGTGATGATATCTTCTTATTTGTCTTCATACTTGAATTTATTTGAAAAGTGCACACAGCACATATGATAAAGATGTAGAATAGGTGGCAGAAGTGGTAGTTCACACATTATAGTCTGTGGTTGTAGGTCATGCACCCCTTTTCTTTTTCATCACCATGTTGGGGGGTCACCTTTCTCGTGTTCTGTCCAGCAGTAATAGAGATCAGAGAAATGCTCCTGCTGAGAATCTGATCTTATACAGTAATACACAAGACTGAAGAGAATGGTTCAGATAAATCCTGCTATAAGAGCACTCTTAGATGTTTCGCTAGAGTACATCAATATATTTTACTTCAGAGAACATTTTACAGTAAATAGAAACATGCTGTAAGTCTTGTCAGCCTTCAGCAGGGGGCAGTATTGCATCTCACATTTATCCAAAAACCATCCGGTCGGCTTGAGTTGTGTGATGTGGAATTCCGACGTGTGTTTTGTTTTATTTATTTATTTATTTGTTTGAAGCCACACTCAGGTGTACTCGTGTAGCGCTGACGGCTTTGTGATTGTTTGGGATGCTCTCACTCTGAAGGTGAAGAAACAGTTTCATTTGGATTGTGAAGGACTGAAGTTTCTAAAGCTTTATAATGGAACACTATGGTGTGGTAAGTCATCACATGCTAAGAGATGTGACAGTAAAGCTTTAGTAATTATTACAAAGCATATGAAGGCTAGTTATAGAATACACACTTAATTTTTGTGATTATATAAAATCAGAAGACCAACAGCATTCATGTGTGATTTGTGTGATGCGCTTACATATAAGTAACAGCTGCTGTCTTAAATCCAAACTTAATTATGAGTTAACTTTGTGTTATGTGTATTATTAGGTGCCAGAGACTGTATCATGGAAGTGAGGAAGAGCGGAGCGCTTCATCGTAAGCTCTCACTACCCGAGGCTGTGATGAGTACAAACGCTACGTTCAGCAGCTTCCTGCTACTAGTCGAGGTTTGTATTGTCTTTACAAACCTTCTCAGTCTTTACTCACCATCTTTAAAATATACATAACTGTTACTGGCAAAAAAATCTGATGATATTTGTAGAGACACTTACCAACTCAGACTTCCTTGCTATGATAGTGATAGGAACAATGGGTCACAATGTCTACAACACAAATATAGCCATTTAATGCTCCATCCAAAATCACCAGTTTTATATGTAATGTTGATAATAAAAAATACAGGGAAACCTGAAAACAGTTAAGTTTTCTTTGGTGTCTATTTAGCTTTACAACAATGTCTTGGACATCAGGTAATGTGTTCATAACCAAAAACACAAGTCCCCCAATACTCACAGCACATTCACCTTTGATACTTAAGTACATTTCAAAGCAAGCCTGTTTGTACTTCAAACAGAAGCATAGCTGGAAGATTTAGAATGTTACCACAATATTTCTACTTTGACTCAATTACAGATGTTTTGTTTTGTCCAACCCTTCAGCAAAGCCATTAAACTCAAGTGCTGTAATCAAGGGCCTTAAAGGCTGTGCACTAGTTGCCTGTTTCAATCCTGTCTCATCCCTACATGTCTCAGAAAGGGGAGATCTGGACCAGCTTCTCAGATTCAGGGGAGCTGTGTGTGTGGGCCTTAACAGACGTGACTGCGCCATCCAACAGGATCATACTCCCAGAATGCACTGGAGTCACATGCATGATAAGGGTCAAGGACCAGGTATATGTTTGAATCCTGTCTGCTAGTATGCATGTGGGCCTTTGTGGGGCATTATTAGAAATAAAATCTACAAAATGTACAAATGGACTTGTCAGTTACTTAGACTTCCTATTATATCTGGCCTTTGGGGGTTTTGTGGTGGTTCCTTTCCATTGATAGGGTGGAGATCAAAACAACCCTTAATTAATGCATTATTTATTTTTCAGCACCAGGAAAAAACAACTAATCTCATCAGAACAATCCCCTTAAAAATTGATCACTTGTACTTAATGGACATTTTGGCTTGTAATTAACTAAATGAAGGGTGACCTTTGTATGGGTACACAGTACTGTATGGGAGGTGTACCTAATAAAAAGATACAATTTTATATACCTGATAACCTGGCAACTCCATGCATATTTCAGTGGCTTTTCCATCCTCTCATCTCTCTCTGTAGATCTGGGTGGGCTGTCATGGCAGTAGTCCCATGCCGAGCAGCGTGAGCGGGAAGATATTCGTGTTGGACTCGGAGAGCTGCAGTGTGCGGAAGGAGCTACAGGCTCACACAGACAGTGTTCAAGCTCTGTGCTCTGCCGAGGACCGCTATGTATTCAGTGGCTCTGCTAAACATGATGGTAAGATTGCCATCTGGAAAGTAGAGTAGAGAGAAACGAGACCCAGGTCAGCCTTGGATGAAGAAGAAAAAAAAAATTCAACAGTCAATTTTTCCTGACAGAGGCACATTTGGCATGCCTCAGTAGAAAGAAACAGGCCATGAAGTCAGGGCTCAAACCCTGAGCAAATGACCGAGGAGGACAGCCATTTCAGCCCCTCAGGCCTCAGTGGATGCTGCTAAGCAGAACAACATTAAAAGCAATAATGCTTTGAAATGGCATAAACAAAGGTGTGATGATGACTTGTGTATTCAATGGGAGATACTGCACGCTGAAGTTTGTTGCAATAAGGACATCCAGTCAGAAAATCGAATTACAAACATCTCTGTTGATACCTGCTGGGACATGCTCTTTTATTGAACAGGCAGCAAGGAGAACCACTGCCCAGCACTGTTCGAGTGGCCGGGACAGCCATACAGCTTCAAAACATGGTAGACACAGAGACTTACTCTAACTAATTCACAGCCCTACACAATAAAGCATGAAAAGCACAACAACATCTTAAAACCCAACAACATTAATGACAAAAAATGTCTTATCGGGAGCATGGTGCCCTAAGAGCCTCTCTGCACTGCCACTTTGCATGGTTGTAGATGGCCATCACCAGTGGCAGAATGCCACAATATTATGTAAAACCAGATGGGTTGTACACATCTGTTGTATTATAATCGCAGGCAGGTTCAAAAAGTGTTTATTGTATACAACAAATCTTTTATCAAATCCAGTAGCCTCAACATCCAGGTCTACACCACCCCCACAAGACCAAAAGCAGCAACCCAAGCAAGGCCAGTATCACAAATTTTCCACCAGGTTTTAACAGAGTTTGTGTTTGTGCCTCCCTCTTATTGCTTGGGGAACTGTAGCAGTATTCAAAAAGCATTTCAGAGTTGGACTGCTGTTTCTGGATCTGTAATGATCCTTGAAACATCATGAATAGAATCAGTATGTTCAGAGAGAATCTAATCCAAATTGGCACTGTGACTCATTATGAATTCAGGTTGCATTTCCCTCGCCCATGTGGAGAACGGTGATTGGCTAGACTCGCTGTGGAGTGTGGGAGGCTCGCCATAACACCAGAGACCCCAGACCAGCACTCAAATGCTGACATGTCAATGGAAGGAATTTTTGGGATGTGTTTACTAGACAATGTAGATACACATCTGCATCTTCCCCCAGTGCATGCGGTTGTGCAGATAATAGCCACACTGTTGTTCATGTTAATCTAGATGTGATAATTGCAGGGGGAGAAACAGTGGTCTCTTTTTGGTATTTGTTGAAAAGTAAAATAACTTTTGAAACAGACCATCTAACATGTTTGGTGTCTGTCTATACCAGCTATTGATATAATGTCATTAGATGTGATTGTGTATGTACACTACATGTGCAGTTGTTTGTATACACATGCTTGTCTGGTATTTCTTCCAAAATCAAGGGTATTAATAAGGAGTTTGCCCCACTTTGCTGCAGTAACAACCTCTACTCTTCTAGGAAGGCTTTACACTAGTTATCGGAACTTTGCTGTGAAGATCTGGTTGCATGGAGCCATAAGAATATTAATAAGGTCAGGTGCTGATGTTGGACGATTAATTCTAGATCACAAACAGCACTCCAACTTATCCCTAAAGGTATTCGATGGCGCTCCATCACTCCTCAGAACAGCCCAATGCTGTAGGGTCCTGGCTAGCGCTTGCCATTGGACATGGTGACCTTAGGCTCATATGCTGCTGCTCCAGACCATGCAATTCTATGGACAGAGCTTTTCTGGCGAGATTGGGGTCCCTCGCTATAGTTATGTTGCAGTGTTGCTCGAAAAGGGAAAGGGAACAGAAAAGAGAGACACTAGACAGGTGAGGAAAACGGCAGCGTGGTCAGAAACTGCTGGGTCCCGGTGAGCAGTGTAAGGTCAATGAGGCTGGAGCAGCGCCGGGCCCGCTCACTCTGCGTCAGCCATGTTGGAGCCATGACTGCGGGATGCAGCGCTGTGGTGGTGGGAACAGGAGAGAGGGAGTATTCCGACTGTGGAGGCGAGAGAGCCAGACCCCACTGAGCTTTTAAAGGAAACAAGACACACAGCTAACTGAAGAACGGGACCTCCACAGTGGTAACACTGCGGAATCAAGGCGTTTGTGGAGTAACGGATGAAGAGCACACGGTAAGAGTGGAGCAGCCCCTCCGGAGAGAACATGATTGTTAGAAAGAAAAGCGTTAACTTGCAAGGCTGTTAGCCAGTTAGCATATAGTGTGAGGGGCACGGGTCTATAGTTAGCCTGCTTGGGGAGAGGAGGATAACGCTTTTCTACTCCGACTGGCTGACCAGGACTGTTGGCTGGCTGGATTTGAGAAATGTTAACGCTAAATGCGCTAAATAGTCTGTTAGCATTTGGTGTCGGTTACCGTTAGGATTTTTAAAAAGCTAGGTTAACGTGAGGCAGGTCGCGCCTCACAATTGAAGTCAAATGAAGTTATTCTCCTTTTATTTGTCTCAGAAAATGCAAATAATGTGGCTGTTCAAACGAAATGACTAAGTACCCAGCCAAAATCGGGCAGGTTTGTTTTTCGTTGGTGTCCGTGTTTGTTTACCGGGCTTCATGAGCACAACGCATTGTTGTCAGAAGGTGCGTTTGGGGTAACTACAGGCAATATTACTTCCAAAATCAGCATTATTGTGGTACATACGGGCAAAAACAAACAGCAGTGGGGCTCTAAAGTTATATGTAGCTGAACTTAAAGCTTTTGTAGCTAACTTGCTGCCTTACGACAACGTAAAACGATCTTGGTTCTTCTGAGCAGGTCTACTTGTACTCAGTATGGCAACGTTCATTGATTTCATTGCTGGATGTGGAGGAATAAGCTGTCTTCACCTGCTTGAATTGTTTTCATTCCCCCTCCAATTCTTCCATTTCTCAGTAGTAAGATCTCTCTTTCTTTATCGTTTGAGAAGCTGACCTGTTTTTCCTCATGTGGATGAGAATAACGGTTTATTCTGTTGACATCAGGGGAAATGCACATGCGTAACCTGACTGCTGCCTGTGCAAGGTGGTGCTTGTGGCAAGTCATGGCTAGTGTATGGGAGAGGGAGGTGCCAGGAGGACTTCCATAGGTGTGTGCAGCAGGAAGACTTAGTTATGTTGATATGCCTCGAAAGGTACGCATGTAGAAGACAAAAGCACAAGGAAAGAGGCTTGCTTTTGGGGAAACACGTGGAAAGGCATCATGCAGTTCTGGAGTTTCCTGAGCTGTGCAAGTGGAGGTATGTGGGTTCACCTGATCAGTGAAAAACCATCACCCGTGTGGTTTACAAGTTCTGGCTCAGTAGAGCTGGCGTGGCTGGGGCTGAGTATCAAGTAAACAAAACGAGTGAGCACTCTGGAGATAAAATGTGGAATTTGCTGCTGTGTTTTTTGTTTACTTGTGAAAGCTTTTAAATAATTTCTAACTATGTTGGTTAGAGTCTTGGGTTATACAGGCAGAGTGTCAGCCTAAGAATTCCTGGAGACTTTCCATATCTGCAGGGTTTGGTTTTGCATCAGTGGTATGTTTGCAACCAGCCTGTGAAGTCTGGCTTTATTTTGACTGAGGCATACACCAATTACTTCACTTTTAAAAGGCCTCAGTTACAGCAAATATACTAGTGTTCAGGGGTGCGGTGAAGATTGTGTAGGCTGCAAATGCAAGAACATTAATAAAGTGCAGATAATTCTTCCCAGTAGCCCAGAGTTGTCAAAACCTTCTGTGTTTTAAATTGAATAAATAGGTCATTAAATGTCAGTTTGAAGTATCTGTCAAATCTAAATATCTATCTAAATATCTAAAAATAATTTGCTATACACACAATGGGGTTAAAATCCTTATTGTGTTAAATGTCGCTAAATTGTAGATTTCATCTCAGTCATCTGAATCTTTAATTTAATATCATATAATAATTTCATATTTTTACATCATGTTTAATCACTGATCTGAAAAGGATAAATATGAGAAATAGCTTGTTTGTTGCTGCACAGTTTGTGTTGGCCATCCTCTAATTCTTCATCAGTGGTCATTGGATGCTGTCCACAGGGTTCTGTTGACTGGTTATTTTGGGTTGGTGAGCTTTTCTCGGTCCAGCAGTGACCCTGAACTGAGATGTTTAAAAGCTCCAGAAGCACTGCTGTATCTGATCCACTCAGACCAGCACAACATACACCAACACACCACCACCACATCAGTGTTAGTGCAGTGCTGAGAATGACCCACCGTCCAAGTGCTCTGCCGTAGCCTGTGGGGGACCTGACCATTGAAGAACAGGATAACAAAGTATGCAGAGAAACAGATGGACTACAGTCTGTAATTGTAGAACGACAGCATGCATCTGTATGATAAGTGGAGCTGACAAAGTGGATAGTGAATGCAGAAACAAGGAGGAGGTTTTAGTGTTATGGCTGATTGGTGTAATTATGATCACTCAAACCATGCTTGGGATACAGCCACCGCATATAGCTGATGGTGTCACACAGCAGAATGAAGAGAGTGATCAAAGCCTGATTCCTTTAATTGTCTGGCTTAGTGGGGGAATTAACTTCAGCAGTAGTTTAGGCCCATATTATAGGAAGTGAGCAATTTCGCTGTAGCTAAAAAAGCAAGAAAGAAAAGTAGTGAGCTGTGCAGAGAGGCCAATGCAGTTGAAAATTCAGTGCTGCTCTTAGAATATTATAGTATATGAAGAATATTTAGAGTTAAGCATGAGGCGACTTACACAGAGAATGAATAGAGACTCGACTTGATGTAGTTCAGGAAGTCAGCAAGACTGCTGTATGCAAATATGTTTGAATTTGATCAATAAGCCACAACATTTTTCACTGTGACCTTCCTGTTTGTAGTAATACAAGTGACTTTTAACTTCTAACTAAGCAAAAATAATATATCATATTTAAACGTTTTCTTGATACATGGTATACATCAAAATATTTAGTTTTTCTGAGGTTTGATAAGTTTGAAATGACTAAAAGCACCAGTACTGCCACATTTAGAGATATTATACAGTGATTTAACCTCTTATTCCCCAGGGTATATTTTGGTTTTTCCATCTGAATTTACACGACCAAATCGTAAGACAAATTATTTAGTAACTGCATGAAATAAATGCAAATTTTTATTTAATTTTTTTTCTAACTTAAAGAAAGCCCCTCAATTGAACAGAAAGTGTGTTGTATGATCATACACATATTGCTGTATGCTTACTATTTACTGCTGAAAGCCAAAAAACATAGATGCTCTTTGTATTATTTTATAAAAATAATTTTTACAGAGTTTATCTGACACCATCTCTTTATAGCCCAGATTTGTGGAGAAAACGGGTCGACTTTCAGTAGAGAAAAAAATGTATGACTTTTAAAAATTTATTTATTATTATAATTGTTTATTATTATTATTATTATTATTATTATTATTATAAGGGTTTAAAATTACATCACCATCTATTTGACCGGAAAGAAGACAGTTACAGCTCTCATACGACACCCACCTTTTGAATGTAGCTTATGAAATATGAACGTTATGAAGAACATGACAGTGCATTTTGGAGCCACCAGTGTTTCCAAGGAGTTTAAGAAGCTACTGAACATTTTACACACTCCACTGCAATGAATCCAATTAAATAGCCTTAATAATGCTCTCGTAATGAAACATGCAGTGCTTTTTTTTAATTAAGTGACCATGTACACAGTGTTTTCAGAGAGGTAGTCTGTATTGTGATGTGATGTAATGTAACGCAATATTGGCATATTATTCCCATCTGCCTGTCAGCGTATTTTTTATTTAGTTTTGTATTTTTTTTTTTAAACAATGCTAGTGCAGAATAACAGCACATTATAGACGTTTGTTTAGCTTAAAAAGGTATAATTATATTACATTTTTGATCTCACTCCCTTGATGTATCACTCAGCACCCAGACATGAGCCATGAGCTAATTATCACATTCTTCTGTCACAGTAAACTACTACTGCAGTGAATACTTGAAACAGTGACTCTTCCTGAGGTTTAAGCTTTGGCTTTATATTTTAAGGCTGTGGAATGCAGTGATTGGTCATTGAGATATGTCTGATATCTCTGAGTCTGCTTTGTCTTCGGCACCATTTGTTTGGAAATGACGATGTGTTTGACATGTCTGAACAAAACTGTGTTCAGCTGTAGGTGTTGCTGGAATATACCTGATTTTCTGATCAAGTAAACATGCTGAATGTATAGTGAGCTTATGGTGGGTAAAACAGACTAATTTCTGGCTCTGAGCAAGTCAGGGCTACTGCTAAAGCCTACAGGGACCCTTGTTTTTAGATTTTAAACTGTTTAAAGAAGGAATCATTTTTATACCAATATTTTTAATAAGATTTTGTAGCTGTGAAGTCATTTTAGAGGAATTTCGCTAGCATTCCATAGTGTTCTCCAGATGAGCCTGCTGCTGGCTATGGAGCCGTGTACTGACTTGCAGTCAGCTGGCTACATTTTTGAGGGTTAAATCAATTTTGCTTTGACTTCATGTCCTTTGATGAGGTACAGATAAAACAGAGCGTATATAACATTACTAGATTTGAATAATGTGTAGTGAACTACCCACTTAATTTAGTTCTTATCATGCTTGTCTTCAGCTTGGTGTCTCTTTCATGCATTTGTTGTATTCTTTACTTTGCTTACCTGTTTCTCCACTAGAACAAAATACCACTTGTTCTTTTGTGATATTGACATTGAAACCTTGTATCGACTGCTACCAATCTTATATTTCTTATAAAACTACTAGTCTTTAATATTAGTCGCTTTTAATTAAGCGCTTCACTTAAGATTTTAAAATTTTCATTTTTTTTTCATCAGGCAAGTCATTAGAACATTCTTATTTCCAATGGTGCTCTGGCAAGAAGAGCAGCCAGGTGTAAACACTTTACCACTCCACAGAAAGAAACACTCAGATAGCATCAATGTTGTGACGCTTTCTTACAGGAGGGTTTTTTAAATTTTTTTTTTATTTATCACATTCTAGCATTTTGTGCTGCTATTGGTCTCATACTTATACCCATCAATTCAATACCAGAATGCCATCTTTAATATTTAGGAGTTTGTTTTAAGAAAGCAAATGGAATACATTCAGTACTGGTCATGATGGGTTACAACACTTGAGGGGGAAATCATCTCAATACACTATTAAAGAATGTGTTTTTTTTTTTTTTTTTTAATTAAATGGAATCTTGACCCCAGAATGAAAAATTCTAGCCGAACCTGAAAATACATCATTCCTCTCCTTCTTACATCACTGTTTATTTTAATATAATGCTTTCTGTAAAATTGCATTCAAGTGTAAATAAAGTAGTACTGATGGTGTGTTTTACCCGTGACGTAAGCCAGATGTGTGGAGCTGGCTTTAATGAACTTGCTTTCTTCCCCATTACATAAGTATTTGCTTATTCTGTCAAGCAGAATGAAAGGGATTTTTTAAAAATTAAAAAATAACAGAATTAATGAATGTGTCTTGCATAATTGCAAATAGATATTGAAATAAAAATGAGTGTCCTGAATCAGTTTCCAAACATGTGGACTCCATTGCAGGAAATTGAATTTAGACCTAATGCTCTTTACCAAATGTGTTTTAAATATGCTAAAGTGAATTAGGCTCAAACATAATTTGACTCAAATTAGCTGGAACACTAATTGCAACATTTTTGAAAATATTGATATGATTCTAGATAACTTATGCGTGTAAGCTTGGCCACAAGATATAGTAGATTGTTTCTTGTAGAGTTATAATATGCTTAGTTTTAGGGATGCACAGTGGTTTCAGAATCATATTGGTATTGGCTAATACTGCTGTAGTATCGGTGTGAGACAGATGTTTAGATTTGATTAATATTTAGTGACATTTATTGTACTCTGGAGGGAGGAACTGAATGTTTGAGACACTGGGCTGCTGAGCTGAAATGTCTGCATTTTGTTAATTGTATGCGAAGGTTAATCTTATATTACGTGTAATACTAATCCAGGTAGATGTAGTCCTAATTTCTGTGTTTTATAAATGTTTATGCATCAGCATCAGCCCACAGTTCCTCATCTCAGTACATATCAACTTCTTTACCAGTTTTAATTGAATCTCACAAAATCAGCATTGGGGAGTTGGCAACCCCTATTATAATTTAGTAGAATATATTTTAAGTGATTTTAAGTGTTCAAAGAGGGAATATGGTTTTCTCTTACTATTTCATTGCACATGTTTCAGGCCAGAAAGTGCTCACTGAGGATAAAGTACCCTTTTTTGAGAACCTGCTTACATGAGTAACTCCCTCATAGGCTCCGGTAGGTGTCACAGGATAGTTATGTATATTTTTCACAGACTGTAACATTTTGAATTGTAACTGATGATGATGATCATAATCATCATCTTTTAAATCAGACATTGCACTCTGGGCAAGTAGCATATGATCTGTACTCTGCTCCTCAGACATCAGGAAATCTGTTAAAATTAACATAGAACCCCTGACTGATGCATTGCCAGCAGAGCAAAGTCGATTGGGCAATTACCAGAGTAAATTGTGTAAATCACAAAGCCACCCAATTGAATTTTCCCAATTGATTTGGTTTATCTGGCTCTCCTCCTGGGCTGTTACTAGAACAGAGAAAAAAACAGAAAGTAATGCCTGTAATGTGATTGTAGGTTCTGGTCTAGAACCAGCTTGCCTTTTGCTAATCCTGTTTCCTAACTTTTATTGCAGTGGAGTAGTTAGAATGGTTAAAATGCATTAGATTACTGGATGAAGTGCATTCCTAAAGTTAATCCCATTGGGAAGGCGTACTCTTTTCTGTTTTGTATGTTTAATTAAGCCCACACCTGTGCATCAAGCAGCTTATATCTCTTACTTTGTATTATTATTATTATGTGACACTTACAAGAATTCATTTGTAACACTCTGAAGTAAAACAAACACATTCTGAACAGCCCTGAACCAACACTGTTAGAAAAGAAAATACTTCAAATACTAGGCTAGTTACTTAGCCATCATAGCATCCTGTCAGATAAATGCTGTTTTTGTATTTATAGAGTGGTGTCATGCTATACTGACATTAGTTTTGCTGACAAAATGTGTCGTTAAACACGTTTGAGTTTCATGGCTTGAGCATTTTGTTTTACTAAATATATATATATATATACACACACACACATGCACACACACACCGGCCACTTTATTAGGTACAGTAAAAGGTTAGACCCCATTTTGCCTACAGAACTGCCTTAATTCTTTGTGGCATACTTTGAACAAGGTGTTGGAAACATTCCTCAGAGATTTTAGTCCATAGTGACATCATAGCATCATGCAGTTGCTGCAGATTTGTTGGTGGCACATCTATGATGCGAATCTCCTGTTCCACCACATCCCAAACATGCTCTGTTAGGTTGAGATCTGGTGACTGTGGAGGCCATTGGAGTACAGTGAACTCATTGTCATGTTCAAGAAACCAGTTTGAGATGATGAGCTTTGTGACATGGTGCATTATCCTGCTGGAAGTAGCCATCAGAAGATGCGTACACTGTGGTCATAAAGGGATGGACATGGTCATCAACGATACTCAGGTAGGCTGCGGCATTGAAACAATGCTCAATTGGTACTAAGGGGCCCAAAGTGTGCCAAGAAAAAAATCCCCCACACCATTACACCACCATCACCACCACCACCACCAGCAGCCTGAACCATTGATACAACAAAGGATGGATCCATGCTTTCATGTTGTTTACGCCAAATTCTGACCCTACCATCTGAACGTCACAGCTGAAATCGAGACTCGTCAGACCAGGCACCATTTTTCAAATCTTCTATTGTCCAATTTCGTTGAGTCCGTGTGAATAGTCTCAGTTTCCGGTTCTTAGCTGACAGGAGTGGCACCCGGTGTGGTCTTCCGCTGCTGTAGCCCATCTTCTTCAAGGTTCGACGTGTTGTGCATTCAGAGATGGTATTCTGCATTCCTTGATTGTAACAAGTGGTTATGAGTTACTGTTGCCTTTCTATCATCTCGAACCAGTCTGCCCATTCTCCTCTGACCTCTCATATCAACAACGCATTTTTGTCCACGCAACTGCCACTCACTGGATATTTTCTCTTTTTCTGACCGTTCTCTCTAAACCCTAGAGATGGTTGTGTGTGAAAATCCCGGTAGATCAGCAGTTTCTGAAATACTCAGACCAGCCCATCTGGCACCAACGACCATGCCACGTTCAAAGTCACTTAAATCACCTTTCTTCCCCATTCTGATTCTCGGTCTGCACTTCAGCAAGTTGTCTTGACCACCTCTACATGCCTAAATGCATTGAGTTGCTGCCGTGTGATTGGCTGATTAACTGATTAGCTATTTGTGTTAACTAGCAATTGAACGTACCTAATAAAGTGGCTGGTGTGTGTGTGTGTATATTTTATATATATATATATATATATATATATATATATATATATTATAGAACATTAACTTAATCATCCATTTCTTTAAAATAACTATGTATTTCACAAAAAGATTTTCTTAAAATATGACAATTATGTCTGTATTTCTTATTATAAAAGGAAAATATCAACAAGGGGCAGTGCCATACATTAGGCTTTTCTGCAACACTGTCATGTCCTGAGGTGTGCATAGTGGGATGTTGGAACATTCTGGAACAAAACAATCCAGTTCTTTGGATTGATGCTCCTGAACCTCCTATAAAGGTATGATGATGATCTGGTCATTGCTGAGGCTACGCAGGGGGGTTTGTCTTCATCTTAATGTTCATGACAGCCATTTGGAATGTCTAACAGCGTTCATGGGGGAGTAGAATCTGGGAATATGGTGGTATCATGAAGGAGCAGTGTTTTCTCTGTAAGGTGCACTTGATCAAAGTAATTGAGAATCGTCATCTGTTTATATGTCTGTGCAGAGCACTTCATTGGGCCTAATGTCTCTCACACTATGGAATCTCGTACCATTATAGATACAGCACAGTATTTTAAAATTGGAAACTGGTATCATTGTAAAGGCATCCTTCTGTTCACTTCAGATGCTGAAAATAGGTTGAGAAATGACTCATCAAACAGTTTTTTCTGTATTTGAGGCTCTGGGTTTTACAATCCTTACACCAGGTTTTTTGTGTGTTGCCCTGATATGAGCTGTTTGTGAATGGCAGGATTTAAATAAATGTCAGCTTGCTTATTTAAATTCTGATAGTTGAGAAGTTTGTAATCTTGGGGTCGTTTAGCATTTCATTAAGTGTCTGTCTATCCTAATTGCTGTGTTTTAACTTATAACTTTTCTTCAGTGTGGTTTATCTCTGGCAGATGTAGTCATGATTTTTTGCACCTTCATGTCCGGAAGTGATTATATGGCCTCTTTGGAACTTTTAATGGCCTTATGTTGGTTTAAAAACTCTCACATCAAACCTTTTTAATGATGATAAATTCCACATCAAATTCCAAAAACAAACAAATTAACACTGATTACGTCTTTCACATCAGAGCTCATTGGTTTCTTTTTTACTTTCTTTTACTGTGTAGAGCTCCAGGCCGATGCAGTGCTAGCTCTTCTGGAAACTGATGGAACATGCTGTTGAACATTTTTAGCAGAGTGGGCAATTACCCAGTGCATAAATGCCTTCAGTTGCACTCAGTGAAAGAAGAATAGGAACTTTATCATTGCTTCTACTCACTGACTCCGTATCTTCATTTTCTCTGTCTTCTGACTGCGCTGTTAGGGCTTTTAACACTTCAGATTTGATGGGAAGGTTTGAGTGTGTTAAATGTCTCATCTGTTTCTTTAACTGGTAAAAAATTAAAGGCCTTGCAAAAACAAAATGAAACTAAAATGAAGAATGAAAAACACTTTCTGATTTGTTTTATTGTGTGTTGTATTATTGTGTTACTGCTGTGATCCAGCACTAGCATAACATTAACAAGCCATAGCTCATAGGCAGCTCACTAGAGCATAAATGATCCTGGACTGGATGTTAGTAGAATCATTGTTGCTCGATCAATAAGTGGTCAGAGCACTATTAGTGTCTAAGATTTGCATCTATAGTTTTGCACTGAGGCTACAGGGCTAATGTGACTAACAAGTATTTTTTTTTTTTTAACTTTTGATCAGATTTCATTTTACTTTCATTTTATTGTTGTTGGTTGCTGGTGTGATTAGGCTAAATAACTGGTTAAGGCAAATAAGGTATCATTTTCTGGTAGTCTGTAAAAATGTAACAAATTGTTAGCCTACATGACAAACACCCTGTAGTCTATATACAAAAACAATTAAGATTTGCTTCAGAAAATAAAGAATAACTTTCCTGGGAATTTCTTAAGTTCATGAGAACTGCATTTGAAAAATTCTTATGAACTTCTTTG
This sequence comes from Pygocentrus nattereri, assembly GCF_015220715.1. NCBI lineage: Eukaryota > Metazoa > Chordata > Actinopteri > Characiformes > Serrasalmidae > Pygocentrus > Pygocentrus nattereri. The sequence continues at coordinate 16,935,697 of NC_051213.1, forward strand.
TGTTTGCTGTAAGATCCTTTTTAAGGCCAGAGTCTGGAAACTCATTAACATCAGAATTTCAGACTTTCACATGCCGATTATGGCTAACCTCACATTGTTTTAAAGTACAGTGTAAACACATGTTCTAGCTTTCAGTCCTGCTATAACATGCCTGTCTGGGACGTGTACTTCAGTACAATTATGGTTTAATTATACTACTGATGAGATTTAGACTTCTCTGATGCCAGATCCAGTTCAGTAATGCTTTAGACATTATTGCAGGATTAGTGGCACCTGGAATAAAGAACCCCATCATTTCTTTAAGTGTTTTGTGATTAAGGCGTGGGATGAGCACCCAGTCATATTTCGTCTGTGTGAGTGTATGCAGCTGTTTGGAGCCCTCAGGCTCAGCCCTTCTGTTATAAAATCCCTCAGGTAATCACACGTGTCAATTGAACTGACTGGCTTATAGTTGCGGGAAAGAAATCTTGTTGCTCGTGTGTCTTTGTCTCTCTAACTCTACTCATATTATGCATGTTTCTGTCTGTGTGTGTCTTTCTTTCTTTCTTTCTTTCTTTCTTTCTTTCTTTCTTTCTTTCTTTCTTTCTCTCTCTCTCTCTCTCTCTCTCTCTCTCTCTCTCTCTCTCTGTCTCTCTGTCTCTGTCTTAATTTTCTATAATGTATAATATTAGCTATTATTAATAATAATAATAATAATAATAATAATAATATAGTATTCTAAAGGCTTGTCTGTGTAGTCATGAATGCAGTGCTACCTGAGCACCCACTGAAGCTCTATTGAGATTATAATGGAAATTGTTCATTAAATTGCCAGATAAGGCCATGACTACATGGGTGGCACAGGGTAGTAGCTGCCACCATTTAAATTAGCCTCGACACCCCAATTGCAACCCACAGTGACTGCAATATAAATAATATAAATTGTTAAATTAAACTTAGATTGATGTGCTGTATTAACACAGATGTTGGTTTAGGTGTGTTCTTGTAGCTGAGCTGATTTTAAGAGCAGCGAGTGTCTGTCCTGGATTAAGTTGTGGTTCATTCTTCTGATTGGCTCATGGGCCTTCAGTTAGTCAGAGTTGAGTGTACATTAAAAAAGTTGATTAGACATGTAGTTATAAGTGAAAGCATTGTGTTACTAACAGTATTTAATTAGCACTAACACTGTTTTATTGTGGAATTGGAAGGCTCAGATTGAGTGAAATGAAAAGAGATATAACCCAAGCTTCTTCTCAAGAGGAAAAGAAGCAGATTGAGAAGAAGGTGCTGATGAAACGGTGAAAGAGGAGGCTAAAACTGAGAAGAAGAGATGGGTGAAGTCCTAGTGGAGTTGAAGTCAAGGGGAAAAAGGACCCGTGTGGAGAGATGAGTGTGCAGGGAGACATGGAAGTGTAAAAGGAGGACAGCAAGACAAGTGCCATACTGTCAGTACAGCACCACATGCTGATCTGTTTTTATATGTTGCACACTTAAAGTTCAGAGTAGCTGGAAATGAATCTGTTCTTCAAGTAATTGTTGAAGATGTGTCATTGTTTTGATACACTCAGTGCACAGCTCTATATTGTCTTTAGATGCCGTATTAAGAGTTAGAGATCAAATATGAAGCAAAAGGTAATATGTAAGTGTTCATTTTCCCCCACAAATCAGTAAGGATGCACTGTGGGAATCATGGGTCGATGCAGATATCTGGGATTTTTCATGTACATTTCTGTCGATGCAGATGCATAAACATACATAAAATGTAGATTTTTTTTAAGCAATGTCTGGCAGTACAGATATCATTGCACATCTCTACAAATCAGATATTTCATGAATTACGTTTTTGTCTTATTTGTGCCCTCTAAACTATCTCTTTAATTCACTTGGTTTGTACAGTCTCAAAGCAGATTTTTAAAAAACACACAGTATTGCGTTAGTGTCGGCAGAAGCAGTGACAGATTTCCAGATTAAACAGTCTGTGTCGGAGACAATAGAGTCGAACTGCAATGAAAGGTGTTCCGTAAAACAAGAATGCCCGCATCAGGAATGTCCACTTATCATTCATTGGCCGATATGTCTGCAAAATGGCTCATCGGTGGATAAGACACAACGGGGAAAATACATCGATATTTGAAAAGATGTTACTAATACTGAATATTGTTTTTACATATTTACATAATGAGCATTTGGTATTTAAAACAAATGTGCATAGATCTATAGCCTATAGTTCATTTGTAGTTCTGTTTTGTGGTCCCCGACTTGAACTTGTGGTCTGAATGCCTATCATAATGGTAGCAATCAGCGGTGTTTACAGCAGTACTAATCTGCTCCATACCAGCCGTTATTTAAATTATTGTGTAATAATGGATTATAAGGTTAATGTCTGTAATGAGAACATGGAAGCCATTAAGAGTTTCTATTGGTTCCTTCAATTCAATTCAATCCAAGTTTACTTGTATAGAACTTTTTACAACAATGTTGTCCTCTGGTCAAACAGTGTTTACAGTTTAATAAGCTAAATACCGAATAAAAGCTAAGAGGATCTCTGTTTGAAGACTGGATGGTAAAGCTTTAGAAACTGCACTGGTAGAGGCAGTTTCTGACTGAGTCTTTATGAAAAGTGGGAGTGAGCTGAAACGGTCCCATCCTATCTCAATGCTGGTACATCTGGATGGCACAGTGATGTAATTGAGGGTGTTGCATTTGGCACAACTGAACAGGAGAGCAGGTTGGTGGTGATGAGGAGGAGGCCCTGATGGTCAGTTTTCAGCAGGATGGGAGGGCAGTCATTATCTCAGGAAGAGTAAAGAGGCAAAATTAGTTCTGGTCATTAAATTACTGCATTAAATATGATTTCCCCCAGAGTGTGGTTAGTGACTCCGGCAGATCTAACTATAACAGCATAAACTAAAAGGAGAGAACCAGAGGGTAGCATAGATATGAGAGAACCCTGAGACACTGGGATCCCCCAGTCCACCGTCAACAAACCTGTGCAGTCGCGTGAAGTGGTGGGTCAACAGCACATCTCAGTTTGCCATAAGCCTCTATGCCCATGAACCCCTGGATCTCCTGCCTTTATCTAAAGGGGAAGGCTAATTATCAAAAGCTAAACTAAACAAATATGTTTTCAGTCTAGACTTAAAGGATGAGACTGTGTCAGATTCCTGAACATTTAACTGGGAGATTATTCCACAATTTAGGGGCTTTGTAAGAAAAAGCTGTTCCACCCATTGAAGTCTTCTGAAGTTTAGGAACCAGTAGAAAACCAGCATCCTGTGATCTGAGTAAGCGAGGTGGTTCATAATGGGAAATAAGATCTTGCAGGTACTCCGGTGAGAGACCATACAGGGCTTTATACGTCAATAAGAGAATTTAATAGTCAATACGGAATTTGATAGGGAGCCAGGGTAATGCTGATAAAACTGGGCTGATGTGATCAAATTTTCTGGTTTTAGTGAGTACTCTAGCTGCAGCATTCTGAACTAATTGAACCCTATTTAGGCTCCTGTTGGAGCATCCTGACAATAGTGCATTACAGTAGTCTAGAAAGGCATAGGTTCCTGAAGGTTTGTAATGCGTTTTGGCTTTTCTTGATGGGTTGATGATATAAAGGGAATGATTTAGCAGGTCACTGATTCCAGATACATTTCTAATTCTACTTGGAAGCTAGTGGTCTCTAATGGTAACCATTAGGAGGCAAAAAATGTTTTTTTTTTTTTGTTTTTTTTTTAATCCTAATGGTCTTTATTTAGCAAGGGTTACATTGTTACTGCCAACTTGCACAATATAACTCTGGGAAGGTTGAGTATTAAGTCATAATATTTTGATGATAATATATTACGATAATAATTATAACATTAAAGAGGGATGATACCAGTATTGTGGCCAAAGGCTTTGCTATGGGAAGGCAGCACCTCTTTGTGTTAAGGTGAGGAGCGTTGAGACGTTGAGTTGGTGAAGTTATACTTTCAAATCAATTCACCCATAAAGGAACACTGTCACCTTGTCTCTCCTGCACATCAGTGCTAGCCTGTTATTAGTATAAGAAATGGCTGAGTAAGAAACTGTGTTTATCTTGAACCAGACGGCCTCTGAGGAAACTGTCTGTTTGTGTTGTTGAAGGAGAAACTCAGGCAGGGTCGTCTACATGGTTATCAGGGCTACATCTCTGCGCCATTCAAAGAGGGCATGAAGTTTCACAGACGAGAAACTGAGAGTCACCATCGCCATTACAGCAACCGAGACCCAATGGCAGCCCCCCTACAGTTAGCACTTAATCCCCGAATATCGCTATTTTACTCTTGTAATTTAATGTTTTTAATATCTAAATATGATAACTTTAATCTCAAAGTCTACTACTTTTATTTTTATTAACAGCAGCTCTAAAACGCCGTCATAGTTCTGTTTACTCTGCAACCTTACTGTGTTTTTTACTCCAAAGCCCACCTGCCCTGACGTCACATGAGGGGTGTTCCTAGGGGGCGTGTCTGCATCACAGAAATGCCCTCATATGGTGCTGCAATTCGACCCTCCTCGTCAGAGATGTTGTGTTTTTGATATTGGACACAAAATGTGTTAAAACAGTAATAAGTGTGCTTTTTAACGCATCATTTATGAATGTCTTTTTTAGTATCAGCACTCCATAGATGGTGCAAAAGGAGCCAGCAAGAATTTGGTAATGAGTCTCCAATCTGAAATGTCCATCTTTGCTCCCGGATCCCTCTGTTGTACAGCTATTTGCACAATTACGATGTTTTACCACGTAAGTGTGCTCATTGTTGACATTTTGATTTTGCATGCTGAGAGCTGCAGCGGGCTTTGAATAGCAGAAATGTGCTGCATTCCATATGAAGAGAGAGAGAATCCCGGCCTTTACAAACACAATGAACAAGTTAGCGTGACTTCTTCAGCCACAGAAGATGACTTATTCTATTTTGTTCTCTGCTTGCCCTCTTCCTGACCCTCTCATTTAATTTGTGATTCAGGGATGGCCTTATGGATGCTCTCATCCTTTTCAGCTTTCCTCTCGTCTTTGTTGTGTCAGGGCCAAGTAATGTCTGATAACATGGATGTTATCTCTCTGATGATTTCCATTTGCTTTGTCTTGTTTATATCCATCATTTGTGGTGATGGTTGAATTCATGCTGTATGATGCCAGTGACTTTCCAAAACACTGAGTTTTTATCGGGAGCATTTGAGATTAGTCAGCGTGTTTCTCCTCCATTTGTTCTATATAGACCTAGATTAGTGTAGAAACTATATTATTGGTTTTTGAAATCTGTGTGGTTACTTTTATGTCAGCTCTCTGAAGAAAAGCTCGTCAAGGTTTTGTATTGCAATTTAAGGTGATGATGATAATCTCTCTTTTGGGGCCAGACTACAGACGTACAGAAATTTAAATGTATTTAAGACAAATCATCCCTTTACTTAATGTATGGCATCAATTCAGTTGAGTGAAAACCTTTGTGATAAGGTGGATGTAAGGTACATGGTTTAAACAGCATAGCCTTATCGACAAATCTTTTTTTAAGAAAATTGAATTGAAAATTCTATTAAACATCTTTAAATGTTCAGTGTTTTAAATACATATGCTATAACTGTAAATTGTTTAACAATATGCTTTTCTAAGCATATATTTCCATGTCACTGGCTAAGTGTGTGTTTGATTAAAAGGAAACGGCTAAAGGGGCATAGATGTTCAACATAATAGATCTTATTTAATTGGATGTAGTGCTGCATATTCTTGGAAATGCTGTGTTTGAGGGAAAAAAATAGTTTTGGTTAGGGTTGCACTGATACTGATGCTGCATCGGTATTGGTGCTGTGATACTGGCATAGTATTGGTATCGATAATGTGTACACCTATGACCAGTACTACAAAGCAATTGCTGACGTATGCGTACGCGCAAGTGAATGGAACATAACTCTGTTGATATGACCTGACAAGCAGCAGTAAAAATGTTCATGGCAAGGTCTGTAATTTCAGTATTTTGTGGAAAGGCAGTGCTGGTGGATGACATACCATTTGGAATTCTTCATAAGATTGGTTTTTACCAGTATGTCACATACACCAGATGACGCAGCATACAGACAGTGTAAAACTAAAGGCTAAGGTTAATGACTTCTTCAGTAATCTCTTACCCCTGATGTGCTGTTGGTGTTAATCCAGGTTGTTATTGAGGGAGTGCACAATTGTGTGGTGTTTGTTGTTTTTTTTTTTTTTTTTAAAACCCTGCACACGAGTATACATTGTGTGTGCAAATGTTTGTAGTCACCTGCTTGTAGGAGTGGACGATTATTATTATTATCCATCCATCCATCCATCCATTAGCTTCCGCTTCTCCGGGGTTCGGGTCGCGGGGGCAGCATCCTAAGCAGTGAGGCCCAGACCTCCCTTTCCCCAGCCACTTCCACTAGCTCTCCAAGGGGGATTCCGAGGCGCTCCCAGGCCAGCTGGGCGATATAGTCACGCCAGCGTGTCCTGGGTCTTCCCCGGGGTCTCCTCCCAGGTGGACTTGCCTGTGACACCTCCCGAGGGAGGCGTCCAGGAGGCATCCTAATCAGATGCCCGAACCACCTCAGCTGACTCCTCTCGATGTGAAGAAGCAGCGGCTCTACTCCGAGTCCCTCCCGGATGACCGAACTTCTCACCCTATCTCTAAGGGAGAGCCCAGACACCCTGCGGAGGAAACTCATTTCGGCCGCTTGTATTCGCGATCTTATTCTTTCGGTCATTACCCAAAGCTCATGACCATAGGTGAGGGTGGGAACGTAGATTGACCGGTAAATCGAGAGCCTTGCCTTATGGCTCAGCTCTTTCTTTACCACAACAGACCGGTAAAGAGCCCGCATCACTGCTGACCCAGCACCAATCCGCCTGTCAATCTCCCGCTCCCTTGTACCATCACTCGTGAACAAGACCCCGAGATACTTGAACTCCTCCACTTGAGGCAAGAGCCTATCCCCGACCCAGAGAGGGCTCTCCACCCTTTTCCGCCTGAGAACCATGGTCTCGGATTTGGAGGTACTGATTCTCATCCCAGCCGCTTCACACTCGGCTGCAAACCGATCCAGCGAAAGCTGAAGTTCGCGGCCTGATGTCCCCAATAGGACCACATCATCTGCAAACAGCAGCGATGTGACCCTGAGGTCACCAAACCGGACACCCTCCATCCCCTGACTGCGCCTAGAAATTCTATCCATAAAAATTATGAATAGAATCGGTGACAAAGGGCAGCCCTGACGGAGTCCAACTCTCACTGGGAACAAGTCTGACTTACTGCCGGCCATGCGAACCAAACTCCTGCTCTGTTTGTACAGGGCCTGAATGGCTCGTAGCAAAGAGCCATGTACCCCGTACTCCCGAAGCACCTCCCACAGAATACTCCGGGGAACACAGTCGAATGCCTTCTCCAGATCCACAAAGCACATGTGGACTGGTTGGGCAAACTCCCATGAACCCTCCAGAATCCTGGAGAGGGTGAAAAGTTGGTCCAGTGTTCCACGACCAGGACGGAACCCGCACTGCTCCTCCTGGATCCGAAGTTCAACTATAAGCCGGACTCTCTTCTCCAGTACCCCTGCATAGACCTTGCCAGGGAGGCTGAGGAGTGTGATTCCCCTGTAGTTGGAACACACCTTCCGGTCCCCTTTTTTAAAAAGAGGCACCACCACCCCAGTCTGCCAATCCAGTGGCACCGCCCCCGATGTCCACGCAATGTTGAAAAGGCGTGTCAGCCAAGACAGCCCCACAACATCCAGAGCCTTGAGGAACTCAGGGCGGATCTCATCCACCCCTGGAGCCTTGCCACCAAGGAGCTTCTTAACCACCTTAGCGACTTCGGCCTCAGTAATGGTCAAGCCTATTCCCATGTCCCCAGACTCTGCCTCCTCACTGGAGAACGTGTCGGTGGGATTGAGAAGGTCCTCAAAGTATTCCTTCCACCGCCCAATGACGTCTTCAGTCGAAGTCAGCAGCACACCATCTCCACTATATACAGTGCTAGTGGCACACTGCTTTCCCCTTCTGAGTCGCCTGACGGTTTGCCAGAATCTTTTCGGAGCCGACATAAAGTCACTTTCCAAGGCCTCACCAAACTCCTCCCATACACGGGTTTTTGCCTTGGCGACGACTGAAGCCGCAGATCGCTTTGCCTGTCGATACCTGCCAGCTGCCTCTGGTGTCCCACAGGCCAACCATACCCGGTAGGACTCCTTCTTCAGCTTGACGGCATCTCTCACCTGGGGTGTCCACCACCGGGTTCGAGGATTACCGCCCCGACAGGCACCAACTACCTTACGGCCACAGCTACAGTCAGCCGCTTCAACAATGGAGGAACGGAACATGGCCCATTCTGAGTCTATGTCCCCCACCTCCCCCGATATCTGGTCAAAGTTCTGACGGAGGTGTGAGTTGAAGATCAATCTGACAGGTTCTTCTGCCAGACGTTCCCAGCAAACCCTCACTATACGTTTGGGCTTGCCTGGTCTGACCGGCATCTTCCCCCACCACCTGAACCAACTCACCACCAGGTGGTGATCAGTTGACAGCTCAGCTCCTCTCTTTACCCGAGTGTCCAAAACACATGACCGCAAGTCCGATGACACGACTACAAAGTCAATCAATGAACTGCGGCCTAGGGTGTCCTGGTGCCATGTGCACTTATGGACATCCTTGTGTTCAAACATGGTGTTCGTGATGGACAAACTGTGGTTTGCACAGAAGTCCAAAAACTGAACACCACTCGGGTTCAGATCAGAGAGGCCATTCCTCCCAATCACACCCCTCCAGGTCTCACTGTCATTGCCCACGTGAGCGTTAAAGTCCCCCAGTAGGACAATAGAGTCTCCAGGAGGAGCACTTTCAAGCACCCTTTCCAAGGACTCTAAGAAGGCTGGGTACTCTGAACTGCTGTTCGGTGCATAAGCACAGACAGCAGTCAGGACCCGTTCCCCAACCCGAAGGCGTAGGGAAGCTACCCTCTCGTCCACCGGAGAAAACCCCAACATACAGGCACCGAGTCGAGGGGCTATTAGAAAGCCCACACCTGCCCGTCGCCTCTCACCATGGGCAACTCCAGAAAAGAATAAAGTCCAGCCCCTCTCAAGGAGATTGGACCCAGAGCCCAAGCTGTGTGTTGAGGTGAGCCCGACTATATCTAGCCGGTATCTCTCAACCTCACGCACCAACTCAGGCTCCTTCCCCGCCAGTGAGGTAACGTTCCAAGTTCCAAAAGCCAGTTTCAGCAACCGAGGATCAGAACGCCAAGGCCCACGCCTTCGGACACTGCCCGATCCACAAAGCACCGAACCCCTACTACTGCCCCTCCCATTGGTGGTGGGTCGATGGGAGGGGGGACTCATGTAACTCCTTCGGGCTGGGCCCGGCCGGGCACCATGAATAAATGCCCGGCCACCAGACGCTCGCTGGCGAGCCCCTCCCCCAGGCCTGGCTCCAGGGTGGGGCCCCGGTAACCCTGATCCGGGCAGGGTACACAAATCCTGTTCTTGTCTTCTCATAGGGGTTATTATGGATCACACTTTGTCTGACATGTCACCTAGGACCAGTTTGCCATGGGAGACCCTACCAGGAGCTTTTGCTCCAGACAATATAGCTCCTAGGATCATTCAAGCACGCAAACCCCTCCACCACGATAAGGTGGTGATCCATGGAGAGGTATTATTATTATTATTATTATTATTATTATTATTATTATTATTATTATTATTATTATTATTATTATTATTACTACTACTACTACTACTACTACTACTACTACACTAGTAGTGGCACATTTTTAAACCGGCTGTCAAAAATGATGTATGTTGGATTTTATTCCTTTCACATACTACACTCAACTGGATTCAGTTAAACAGAGTTGTTTATGTTCTCTTTGTAATGACACATGCAGTTACTCAGTATCCTATACATTCTGAAAAATGCTTTGTGCTATAACGGTGTCTAGATACTTTTGGACACACAGTGGATCATATATCAAAAATGCTTTAAAATATTATGGTGTTGTATTTTTGCTGCATTTCTGACCGTAACATGGAATAATCATTTTACAAAAAAGACATCTGAATTTCAAATTCGGACAAATTCTTTTGATAACCGACCGTCAATGGTCAGATATTAATTAGCCAGCCTGAAGTCAAGGACACAACTCATTAATATATCAAGCAAATCACTGCATTTTATGTCAGCATGGCTTTAGAATGAAGTAAATATGGCAGTATGTTATTCTACATCACTTTACATACAAACTGTTTCCTCTCATAGCTACACACCTTACTTGGAACAGTTGGTTGGTTTTTCTTTGGTTATTGCTTGGGGATGTTTGCTGTTGTTTTAGCCCTTTAGTGCAGGTTATACTACCTCTGAGCTTTAATACAGCATCTTGTAATTTTTATCAGATTACTTCATCCATTACCAAAAATACTCCCTCACTGCATTCTTTTTAGCTGAACACTCCATTTTTTTAGTAGGCCCATCTCCCAGAGACACCTTACTGTATACAGTTTAAAAGATTGATAAACATGATAAACCTCCTATTCACAATTACATGGAATCACATAAAATCAAATTTACTTCTTAAACTTGTTAGCATTGATTTGAATTATTTATATTTGACAGCAGTGAATGGGTTAATTATTAGCATCTTGAATGTGAACTTTTTTGTCCCTGTAGTCAACAGTGATAATGTGTCAGCTAGAGGGCTCTCTCTTCTCAGACACTTACAGAGTGTATTCTGTTACTGTTTCCAACACACTCTTGCATGCACTGCCTTAAATGGGTGCTGTTTAGCTCTTGATGATGTTAAGACTGTTGTGTGACTGTATATTCTCTCTCTCTCTGTTTTGTTTCAGATATTACGAGGATCTCCTACTACGCAGGTCAGTCATTTTATGATGGTGTTTGCTGTAATGTTTGAAAATGATTGCTTTTTGTCATATGTGTATTGTCCTAACAGGGATTGAATCTGCCTTACATTAATGATTTAAAAATTTTAGTCAGACTCTCTCTCCACAACCAAGAGGAGGTGAATGTGGGTTTGAAGGCTTTTTGGACAGAGGGGCTTGTCTCTCTGAACCTATAGCGTGCCCATAAAGGCCATTATTATTGTGCATGGGCTGATATTTGAGCCAGTGAAGTTCCACTGGGAGGCTAACGTTACAGGAAGTGTTCTATCTGCACTCTTGTCTATTATAGGATAGCCTTCAAGGCGAAACAAGAAGCAAACATAAGCCCAGTTGGGCTTTATAAGTGGGAAAATCATAGATTTTTTTGGGGTGCATTTTTATTTGTAATTCAGTTCCTTTGGTCTGAACCAAAGCACAAGGTTATGCATTGTTGCGTTTTAGTGCTGTTTCTTTTATCGTTCACACTCACAGATTTGACAGTGAGATAAAAGGTGTAAACAAATTTGTTTAGAGTAACAACTGATTGAGTAGGTTTTATGACATTCAACATTCTTAACCACAGTGTACTCTGGCCTAAACGAGCTTATGGGCTTTATTGTGTTGTTTCATCTGTCTTGTGGTATTGTAAAGCAGTAGGTCATGAGAAGCTGTGCGTTACTGCAGGTTTCCCAGCGTGTAAATCAGTGTGAAATCACTGTGAACACACATGGCTACAAATGGCTTACTGCTTTTATATAAGCTTGCCAAATTAATACACCCTTGATGTAAGTGGCCATATATGTCTTTTGAACGTTTTTTTTATAACTGCTTTGAGCATGCCTCAGCCACAGTCAAACACTTAATTTATCCATTCTTTAATTACTGAATCCCAGCTCAGAAGGAGATGAAATGCATGCACAAGTCATGAACAGCTTCAGAAATTCATCCTTTCCACCAGGAGACGATGCTCATTCTGTGTTTGGTTTACGTAAACCAATGTCAAACTGGGGACCTTCCTAGCCAAAGTGCTGGAGGGATTAGCGTTTTCCCCTAATCAAACGCTCTGAATTCACTTCCCGAAGGCCTTGCTAATTAGCTGATAAGCTGAATCAGGTGTGTTTAATGTGCAATGTTTTGGCCCATGAGGACTGCAGCATGAAACATGTGGTGTAGATGTCTTTTGGTCCTTTTTGCATTCATATTTCAAACAAACCACACCGGAGTTTGTTTGGAAGCAGACATAAACCAACCTTCTTTAGGGGGTCTCTTTGCTTGTATTTTTGTTTACAGCAGGGTTCAAATGAGAGCACTCTCACTTGTTTTATGAACCACCCCAACAGGGCAGCTGCACCATGGTTCGTTTTAATTTAGCCAAACCTGCCAAGTCTAAAAACACCCTTAGATGAATCCTGATGCTCTCATGAAGGATTTTACATTGATACACAAAGCATCATAATCAGGATTTTACATAGGCATTCACAAGTTGTTTTTTATTTCAACAGTACTAGAATAAAGAAGTGTGTCCCCGCAAGTAGAGCAGCACAGGGAAATTACTGGTAGAAGGCTTGGAACATTTTGCCATTTTACCCTTAATCCTAATTATATTATTAATAGGCTATAGAAATCAAACATCAAGATGCTCGATTTAGAATTGCATCTTGAAACTCACCTTGATTCAAAATCAAACCAAACAGTGAGATTTCTACCCCTGCTGGACGTTATTTAACAGGTTCCGATCATGTTAGTGAGTTGCTCACAGATATGCGCTCTGTAGGAAGCAGGCTGTATTTTATTTTATTTTTATATTGGTCCGTCCTTTCCGTTCAGTTAGAATCCATTGTAGTCAGTTCCTTCCCGCTGTCCTAAGACCCCTCTGTGTTGTACAGTCTGTCCAGTGTTGGATGGTCAAAACCAGCTTGAAATTCTGCTTATTTCAGGATTATAAAATATACAAAAGTTGCATTTTAATTAGATGACTGTTCTTTCTGATTTGACAGTTTTTTATATATTGTCTCTTTCATGATCTTTTTAAAAGCTAACCGTCTACCCTCATCGCTGTTACTTTAACACTGGTCAAAGACATGCATAGCCTTTTCACCTCATTGTTTCTCCAAAGGACCCATAACTGATCCTGTAAAATCTGTCAAATGGCTTTATTATGATTTGCTGTTCTTATCTTTGATGTCTTTCAGTGCAGAGTCCTTATTGCATTGGTTTACACTGATGGATCAACTCTTTCACTCTCTTTCCCGTACACATGTTTTGGTGTGTAAAATAGGGGGGTTAGTTTTTCAGATCTCTTTGTATTTCTTATTGTAAAAAATCTTGTGTGCCCTCGCTGATTTATGGTGGAGTTGTGCTGTAAAGCAGTAACCAACACTGACAAAGCTCTAGGTTGCAGTAGGAAAGCTGTGGTAGGTCTTTGCAGGTTTGAGATGGAAAAGCATACTCAAGCAAGCAGAGCTAATATGCTGCCATATTAACTTATTGTCATTTTTGTAAAATCTAATCATCACAAAATAAGACTCAAACTGTAATATCTTTCTTTAGTGTTTTAAATATGAACTTTACATTTAACATTGCAATGAAGTTCCTTTGATATTTGAGTGGTTCATTTGTCATCGTGTTGGTGTTGTATGAGTGGATTTATTTGGTTAAAGCTGGAAATGTTCTGTATGCTCTGTGATGCTGCTTTGCTAGATGGTATCATTGGAGTGTGGGACTTTGGCCCGGTTCACACTTGACATGCATCATGGATGATTCAATCATGAGTGTAGAGCAGGAAGTACAGGTGTGAATGGGGCACAGTGCGTCTTGTGATCCGATTGCTCAAACCATTTTTGGAGGTTGTCAGGGACACATTTATAGTGTCAAGGCTAAAGCCTCTTGATTCGTCTTTGGCAACAGCAAAGGGCCTCCTTAAACAACTGCGTCATCACAGTGGAGACAAAAGCAGCTTTATAGCTTCATTATTTGTCTCTTCTATTGGTTGTTTACAAGTTGTGTTAGCAGTTTGTGTTCTAAACATTTGTAACAACTTTCATTTACACAAACATATACTCACAGTACATTTATGTCTGACAGCATGTGCAGTGAGAGAGATAGTAAAGTAACCTTTACTCCAGTAAAAATCCAATCACTCGAGATGCTTTTGAAACACGTGTCTCACTGTCCACTCATGACCAGATCACTCGAGATGGATGTTAATACAGAGTGTAAAGAGGGCCTTTACTACAAATGACATTTATATAGGAAATTATAGTTATAGTGTATATATTAAGTTTTAGTGTTTGGGACAGCAACCTCTGAATAGAAAATACCCTGTAAATGATCATTTTGTATACACATAGCTTATTATTATTATTATTATTATTATTATTGTTATTATTATTATCATCTCAGTCAATGCTTTGGGTTTAAATATATAATAATATAAGCCTTTTAAATACCAGGTCTGGGGGGGGGAAAGGGGAAAAAAAAAAAAAAAAAAAAAATATATATATATATATAATTATATAATTTATTATTGTTATTATTATTATTTTTATTTTTTTATTTATTTATTTATTAAAATACCGCAAGACCACAGTTTTAACTAATTTGGTATAATGGTCCATATATTGACCAAACTGTACAGAACATCTGCTTATTTGAATTAGTTTGCCTGACTGCTGCAGGCTGAGAGTGAAGCGCTGTTTGCCGTGTTACTGAGAGGCAGTGGTGGGTTAACACTGGTCTGACCTGTTCTGCAGCCACTTTGGACTTCATCATGTATGTTTTGTCAACATGAGTATTGTGAACCAATAGCAGAAAGACTCGCTGAATGGAATTAGCATGTAGATAAACATGCTCCTCCTCCTTTTTTCAGCTGCCCTGATTTTATATTCTCTCTCTCTCTCTCTCTCTCTCTCTCTCTCTCTCTCTCTCTCTCTCTCTCTCTCTCTCTACCCCTCCCTTTTTCACACACGTTCTGTCCCTCGTCTTTTTCTCCCTCCAGGTCGCACACAAATCCTCACACGGTCTCCAGCCACGCTCCGGCTGCTCGTGACGATATTACACACACAAAAATATTTCAGCGTTGCTCTCTGTCTCGTCTTGGATATTACCTCTGACAGAAAGCCAAAAGGAAGTGTTCTCCTGGAGTCGGTCACTGTTTTTGGAGATTTGTGTTTTTGTTCCAGCGCTGTTTGCTGCACCTATTCTCTGGATTAGTTTTCAGAGCCTTTCTTGGATTCCTCTATCGTTCCTTCGACTGCCTTTGCAGAAGCTGTTAGTGGATTTATCGCAGCATTGTGTGTATGTACAGGTATAGCTGACGGTTAACTTGGTTTGTGTTGCTCCAGCAGTATCGATTCCTCCATTCTGCGCTTTCTGTCTGTCTGGCTGTTTGGTCACCTGCTCTGTTCCTGTTCAGAATTGTGACCATTTCTCAGCTTCGGTGTCCTTTGCCCAGGCCCCGGAGGGTCTGCTGGCAGTGCAGCGGTCATAGGGGGTCGTGGTGGGCCGGGGCGGCCATCCGCTCCCCATGCGTGTGAGGGGGAGCCGGAGAGCCGCTGGGCCTGGGAGAGAGAAGCTGGCGGGGGTCAGCGCATGGAGAGCAGTGGCTGCAGCCCATTCCCCCTGTGCTGGGCCCGGGGGGCCTGTGTGTACTCCTACCCACCGCCTTTGCCAAGTATGTCACCTACATACATGATTCTGCTGGTCATGGCATGCTTTTTACACTCTGAAATCTGAAATATGTCCACTGCCACACATTGCAGCCAGTGTGCTCCAGTTAGTGATGGCACCAATCTGATACCAGGTTTTGGGCCAGTATCAGCAGAAAAATAATGAATACAGTCCTTTTAATATATCTGTCCTGAAATACCTCAGGCTCACATTGTGTGATTGTTAGCTGAGTATTTCGTGCTGTGGAGTAAGAGAGTGAGAAATTTCAACATGATAGCCTAATTTCAGATGCTTTAAATTAAGTGCTTCAGTTAAAAATGGCTCAGTTTAATGCTTTGGTATCAGAAGAGGGAAAGCGGTTTCATGGAATTCAGTTAAACTTTCTTCTTTTTATACACAGTTATGGGGACAGTATAATGAAACATGTTCGGGGTACTTCTCTGGTACATAAACATTAATGACATTAATGAGTTCACATGCCACCTCATAATGTGAAGCAATGCAAAGTAGTGTGTTGGCAAAACAGACTAATTTACTCAATTATCCACTTAACCCAAATGTAGGCACTCACCCAAGATGTGCTGGTGTCCAAATTTTTCTTCTTATTTTATCACTAGGCTAGTATGATATAACGATTTAATTACCCCAACACCATCTTACAGTGCCATGGCATCCAGTGACCCTGATTGTTATATCACTAATTCCACAAGTTTTAAAACTGAGATGTGGCTCTTGAATTCTCTCTTTTTAAATGGCAAAAATATATGAGATTTAACTTTTACTTTAGGGGTTTATTGTTGGTTTTACATATAGTATGATGTAGCTTGGTATAATACCTTTTTCAAACAGGTGTCGTGACCTCGTTTTGATCTCACTTGCTGTGAACCCATTTGCAACCCTCTGTAATGTCAGCCTTCACCCGTTACAGCTTTCTGTTAAATTTCAGTTAGTATCTTGAAATTCTGTGTGCTTTCTCTTCTTTTGTTTTGATTTTGTTTTTTTTAATATCAGTGTAAACACACTGAGTCTTTGATGGATGGCACAGTGTCTTAGCAAAGTGCTGTCATTTTTAAAGCACCGTCTGGTTGTAACAATTATTTTTTTATTATTTTAACCTTTTTAAGGTAACATGGATAGAAAATGCTGTGAAGCTCAAGCTCGAGACATGGTTCACACTTCTTTAGTATTCTCGTTCTGCTGATACGGTCCTATGTAGGTCATTATACTGAAAGAGAATCTACTAAGTGGAGAAATAAAGCTAATGAATAGAGAATGGAAGGCGCTTTGATGCAAAAAATGTAATGTACTGTATGTCTTACAGAGTCAGTTTGCACTCATTAGAGAGCAGGGGGGCTTATCTCTGAGACCCGCTGTAGCATGGCACTCCTAATGAATGTGTATGAGATGTATTTGACACACACAAAAAAAAACTCAGTTGTTCCTTATATTTCACTGTGGACAAGGTTGCTGAATTATGCATTTGTCATTGCACTTAACAAGCCAAAGTGAATTGAACCTGGAAATATAATGGAGAAGGAGCCTAAAGGATAATGACTTTAGTAGCAATGAGAGTAGCCACCTTGAAGACAGTTTTACTGAATATTCAAACGATGTCATTATCATTGTAAATGCTTCCTTCAGGCATCATTACTGACAAGTCTACTCGCATGCAGTAACTGTAAAATCCGCAAGCAATGATGGCTGATCTGCCAGCATCTTTGAAAGGACATGTAGTAACTTTGGACTGTCTGGTCAGTTAGCATGATGTGTTTGCAAGTGGTGAATTATAGATTTTTAGGCATTAAAATATTGGCTTTAGTTAACATCAGCTTGTCTGCAGGATCTCAAGGATTTGAAACCCTTTGTTTTTATTGTTTAAATAATGCTTTTTTGTGCTTTCAGTAGAGTAAATTTAAACACTTCAGTAGAATTTCACTTATGAGTTTTAATGCCTTTTCTTTTACACATTTATATTGTTTTGACTCACAGTCCTGTTAGCCATTTCATTTCAGGGTAAATAAACATTGCTGATACTTTCCTTAGATTTATAGTCAGATGCAGCAGAAATGCAACATGATTTTTACAGGGGACCTTTTACTACTTCTCTTCTGTTCAAGGCTGTTTACAGAGTCTATAAAATGAATTCAGGAAAATAATCAAATACCAGATTCTAGGTTTGTGACTCACAGTTTGGATTTTTCCTGGAGCTGCAGCTTTTGTCATTGAGAAACTTTTAATGAGACTAAGATTTATGGTGTGTGTGTGTGTGTGTGTGTGTGTGTGTGTGTGTGTGTGTGTGTGTGTTTCTCTCATTAGGAATGGCAACTGGATGCACTTTTATATTGAAGGACACACACATGCACAAGTTGTGAGATGACTCCAGATGACTGTGTGTTTTTTAGTCCGACTGTTAATAAGGCCAGTGGAGTCCTGCTTCAGAACCACTAATAAGTGAATCCCTGGGGTAAAACAAACAATCCCCTGCAGGATTTTCACAGATATCCCTGTTAGTGGAAAACAAGAACTCTGTGCATCCCTCGCATCAACAATACAAAGATCTCTGAACCATATTGTTATAGGCAGATAATTGCTTAAATAATAAAAAATGATTGACATTGGTCAGAGGTTTAGATATGAGACATATTTCAGACATGCTGTTAGCTGTGTTATGCTAAAACTGAAACTGCTCTTCGTAGACTAGTAATAATGTGAATTTTAATTATTGGTAACTGATACTTGTATCATGTTATTGTATCATGTTACTTATCATGTCCCTGATGTCAACTGGCAACAATTATGCTGTTGTACTAGACTGAGAATGCATAGAGCAGATTAAGCTTGAGGGTTAGGGGTGTGTGTGTGTGTGTGTGTGTGTCTGTGTGTCTGAATGTAAGAAATGTTTACCTTTTGGAAATGAGCTTCAGGCTTGCTCCGTCTCCTTAAGAATTAGATATTTCTCTGTTGAAACACAGCCCCTTTTGCACATTCACTTTTCACTTAACAGTAATTAAACAGGAATGGGTTGGAGTCTAGTCCAGAGGAACTACTACAGAGGCTCATTAAGCTACGTGAACAAAAGGCGATACGTTACCAGAAAAGAGAGTGAGGGCTTGATTATGGCCAGAATGTTTGTGACTCTTATTTTTATAGCTGCATTTTCAGGTTTTTAAAGTGTAAAGACCAGTTTTGGACTGCAAGCTTGAATGACCCAGAGGTAGGTGGTATTCCGGCTCATATCTAATCTGACCACTTTGTTGTTAAGGCTTCTATAAAGTAATAGATGGTCTCTTAGGGTTGGCCTTAGCCTAATATTGACATCAGACCAACCAGCTCAAATGACTAAGGAATGAGCATATGGGATGCTCAGATGACTTGAGAAGTTTGACAAATCTGAAGTTGGTTTCTTGTTTGAGTTTTCTGTTCCACTTCTGTTGGTGCAGCAGTTACATTCAGGTGCCAGTTCAGTTTCTAGAAGGTAGCTGCTGCTGAGTTTCAAGTGGAACTGCAGAAGCAAAAAGCAAGGTCATTGCCAGCTTTGTCGTTAAGATGTGAACCATTTAATACTATTTTTTACAGGATCTACAGAGCTAGTCTTAGAAAGCAATATTGACATACGTTTATGCATTGTTCAGTTTTATTTTTACTGTATTGTAAATGACATGAAAATGAAATGTACACAATGACAAAATTAGATTTTTATTATGGTAGCAGAAATTCTCATTACAAATGCGGGGACATCCCATATTATAAGCGACTGGTAACCTATAAAAAATAGATTTCACCGATACATAAAGTACATAAATTGTACAGACATCCAGTGCATGGATAAATTCCATAACTAGTACACTTGATGTGGCATAATAAAGCATTAATTAGCCAAACCAGGTATTGGGTGATGGCTACAATTAACACTGTGCTTCCTTGAGTAAAAGGAACACACTGACCCATGTAAAATGAATACATTCTATATTAATATTATTTGTATTTATTGTAATAAAAAGAAACTATTTTTGCACAATACTGTATATACCAGGGGTGCTCAGTCCTGGTCCTGGAGATCTGCCACCCTGGAGAGCTCATATCCAACACACCTGGCTCATATAGATGTCCTTGAAGGACTTGATTAGCTGGGTCTGGTGTGATGGATTAGGGTCAGAACTAAACTCTGTAGGGTGTTAGATGTAAAGGACCAGGATTGGGCACCCCTGGTATATACTATGATACAGAGCTCAGATAGCCCAGAAATGTTAATTATCCTGTGATATTCATTTTGGACTACTACTACTACAGAAAGGCTGCACATACCTGTAAATGTATGTCAACAATGTTGTAGGTTCTTAACAGATTTCCAAGTAATGGAACGACAGGCCTTTGCTTTTAAATGCGCAGGAATTTGGCCTTGCAGAGAAATGGTTGCAACACATTTTAGCAGTGTTTGCTGATGAAATCTGAGAGGATAGTGAGTGAGGTGGAAGAGAAGGTTTCACTGCTATAGAGTCCTCCTGTTTTAATCCCTTCTTTCAAGTGGAGGGCTATGGATTTCCTGTGGTGAAAAAGGGTCAGGATCCTGTCTTTCGACCTGCCATTACCCAGTGAAAGGACCAGGTTTCTGAAAGAGAACATTTACTGCTAGCTGATACCCTGCAGCATACACTCAACACTAACCGAACAGAAAATCTTTAGACACTGGTTTCAGTGGGAATTAACCTCATCAGATGTAGGCAAAGATACTTTCAACTTGTACTGCGATGGTGTCTTAATACAGCATCAGCTATATAATAAAACCTTATATTTCCAAAACGGTAACATAAGCAAAAGAAAAATAAACTGTTCTCTTCAGTGTGAGAATACCACAAAATTTTACTCCAGGTCATTTTGGACCGTTTCTGTTGGTCATAAACCAATCATCATAAACTACTCAAAGCTGGTGAATATTTCAGCTGGTGTTTTTTCAAATAGTGTAAAGAATGAGCAGTAAAAAAAAATGCATTACCAGATTTTTGTATGACAGTGATATGTTAAGACTGCAGTAGCATGTAATTCATACACAAACAATAATGTATTGAATTATGTACTTCTAATATGTGTATCATTTTCCACATTAATAAAATATATTACATCAACACAGTTCTCACCAAAATAAGTAAAGTGAAAGACAATTGTTTTGCTATAGTACACTGCTCAAAAAAATAAAGGGAACACTTAAACAACACAATATAACTCTAACTCAAACTTCTGTGAAATCAAACTGTCCACTTAGGAAGCAACACTGATTGTCAATCAATTTCACAGCTGTTGTGCAAATGGAATAGACCACAGATGGAAATCATTGGCAGTTAGCAAGGCACACTCAATAAAGGAGTGGTTCTGCAGGTGGGGACCACAGACCACTTCTCAGTACCTTTCTGCTTTCTGGCTGATGTTTTGGCCACTTTTGAATGTTGGTGGTGCTTTCACACTCGTGGTAGCACGAGACGGACTCTACAACCCACACAAGTGGCTCAGGTAGTGCAGCTCATCCAGGATGGCACATCAATGCGAGCTGTGGCAAGAAGGTTTGCTGTGTCTGTCAGCGTCGTGTCCAGAGGTTGGAGGTGCTACGAGAAGACAGGCCAGTACACCAGGAGACGTGGAGGAGGCCATAGGAGGGCAACAAACCAGCAGCAGGACCGCTACCTCCGCCTTTGTGCAAGGAGGAACAGGAGGAGCACTGCCAGAGCCCTGCAAATTGACTTCCAGCAGGCCACAAATGTGCAAGATGAAGGCATTGAAGCTATGGACTGGCCCGCCCGTTCCCCAGACCTGAATCCGATTGAGCACATCTGGGACATCATGTTTCGCTCCATCCACCAACGCCACGTTGCACCACAGACTGTCCAGGAGTTGGCGGATGCTTTAGTCCAGGTCTGGGAGGAGATCCCTCAGGAGACCATCCGCCACCTCATCAGGAGCATGCCCAGGCGTTGTAGGGAGGTCATACAGGCACGTGGAGGCCACACACAATACTGAGCCTCATTTTGACTTGTTTTAAGGACATCACAAAGTTGGATCAGCCTGTCGTGTGTTTTTCCACTTTAATTTTGTGTGTGACTCCAAATCCAGGCCTCCATTGGTTAATAAATTTGATTTCCATTGATGATTGTTTGTGTGATTTTGTTGTCAGCACATTCAACTTTGTACAGAACAAAGTATTCAATGAGAATATTTAATTCATTCAGATCTAGGATGTGTTATTTGAGTGTTCCCTTTATTTTTTTGAGCAGTGTACATTTTCATGTACATATTTGAATCAATTAAATTCAGTGCATTATATTCTCCAGTGTAAAGTTTGGTTTGTTTAGTCTAGTTCATTTAATGAACATCCTTGTTTGTTTATTAGCTGCATGTGTTTAGAAACCCTGGAGATATGTCATCTGTCTGTCAATCTTTCCTGATAGAACCCTTAAACTGTACCTTGTTTAATGTAAATGTGTTTTTGCATGATGCCATAATTACTAGAATAAGAGATTTTCAGAAAGTCTTTGGGATGTTGCTTTTTTAAGAGGGCTGTTTATTGTAGGAGTGCACAGTAGTATCAGCAGAAAATTGCTTGTGATTTTCTCTGGTGTAGGACTGATAAGTTGATAAGATCTTAAAAATATTGATTTGACCCATGCTTCAAAATATTTGATGATCTATTATAATCTAGAAGAGCAGAATGTTCAGAAAACCCTAGCGAAAGAAGTATTATATTTATCTGTAGTCCAGTTGCTACTATTTTTGCGTGTTTATGTACATCTGCAGATAGAGTATGTACCTGGAAAATGTCTGATTTTACCATTTCCCTGCAGTTTCCAGTGCATCTGTAACAGTGGTATCAGTGTGTGTTATAGTTTCAACTGATGTTTATTTTGCATTTTTTTGGGATATGTTTGGCCTACTGCTGCAATTTAGCTACAACAGTGCAATCCAACTCAATGGCATAGCACTTTAAAGCATTTGGAAACAAAACATGTGATTACTCTTAACTAACAATGTAGCGATTCAATTTGAGCAGTTTAAGGTATTTTTTACAAAAGTTAAAGGATTTTTGCCAACATTTCTGTAAAGCTGCTCTAAATGTTGTTAGTTAAAAGCACATATGTGGACAGGGCGTGGATAGATCAGTTGCAGCTGATTGTCTGTTTAGTCTCCCTGTGTAACCTGGTTTTTCACCTTTTTGCTTTGAAGGCTTGGTGCTATTTTTAGTAGTATACTGTAGTGGGATGTGATGTTTCAAACTTGAGTCATGGCTGATCTTTGAGGCTGCTCCATGCATTGAGTCTTGGGAGAGCTGAGTAGGCTTTAGAGAGTTATGGCGAAGAGCATTTTATTTCCACTGAGCCCTAACAGAGACGATGTTCAGATGGTGGTATGGGAGGAAAAAGTCAGCAGGAGAGCGAGACAAACGGAAGCAGAGCTCTGTGCCTGCTCAGTAGTGCTGATTAGCAGCTCATGACTCTCATGCGTATTGACAGGTGTTGGTACAGCAGTGGTTTAGGACCAATGGGAGGAAGGAGTTCTGCTTTGGAGATCATCAACAGGGCCTGCAGACTGGAGCCACAGTTAAGACACTGCAATACCATAATCACTTCATCATTTAAGCCACTGGTTAAACTCGGGATGGTGTAATAGAGACTGCAGGTAGGGTGCATCAGCGCTGGTGAGATTACAGGCTTTTAAGATCTGCAGAATTTCTACATCAGTTTCTCAAAGTTTTAGATGTGTGTTCTAAGAGTTTTCCAATGTCTTGAAGCTGACGAAAGAATTTACATAAGGTGACAATTTTAAAGTTCAAGTATCTATTAATATACACCCCTATATATTGTTGGTAATTGCTCCACAGTATCCGTGTAGGAGGAACGCTGATCTTTTTTGACGGACAGTGGAAGTGATATTATTGAGTACTCTTAGTGCAGCTGAGCAGAAGAAGCATAAATTGATTGTGGTTTGCATTCTCCTTCTGTTGCTCAGCGTCCAAAAGGCTGATAACCAGTACAAGCCATGCACACAAGGCCCTGACTGACAAATTAGTGAGACAGAAGGCTGCTGAAACTTTTATGACTGTTATTTGCAAGCAGAAATGGCATACAAGCTGGAGAGACGGCATATAAAAGTTGTACAAAAATATTTCCAAAAATATTGTCTCCATCTTCCTTGTTTTCTTTTTTGCTTATAGAATTCCCTTTAAAATGCAACTGAATATCTAAGCTTGCCATAACGTTTATAAACGTATATAACGTATATAAATACACACACACCCCTACTTAACTGCACTTTATGTGCAGAAGTATCCAGATGCTCTTCACACACAGCTAAAATCTTCATAGAAAGGCATGTCATTGAAATGAGATGGTCTGGAGCAGCCAGACATGAGTCTAAGGTCAGCATGCCAAAATGCCAAGCGATAAGAGCTGAACCTCCCCATTGCTGGTCTATGGAGCGGTGGAACAGCATTCGCTGGAGTGATGGAGCTCCATCTTCGGGATGAGTTGGAGTAGCATTTGTGGTCCAGAACTAATCATCCAGTGTCAGTACCTTACTAATGCTCTTGTGACTCAATGCAATCTAATCCTCACAGCAGTTTTCCAATATTTAGTATAAAGTCTTCCCAGAGCAGTGCAGGCTGTTACTGCAGCAAAGGGAGCAAACTCTCTGTTAATACACCTGATTTCAAAAGAAACTAAATGAGCAGTTGTCCACAGACTTTTGGACGTATAGATTACCTGTCTATGTAGCTATCTAGCTGTCCACTTCTCTTTGTAGCAATCTCTGTATTTACCCGTCTGTCTTTCTATGTTTGCCAGAGACTTTGTTTCTTTATGTTGTATATGCAAGCAGTTTGTAGTGGAATACAAGAGCACTGCGTATTCTTCTAGCCTCTGTAGAAGAGACAGACAGGAACTGGATATCAGTAGTGACTCGCTGAAGCTTCACACTGCCAAAGTGCATTGTGATAAGCAGGATGTGATGTCACGCTAGAGGAAACACTGGGAAATATTTGTGTGTGTGTGTGTGTGTGTGTGAATATATGTGGGACTAGCTGTGTGTTTGAAGGGCACTGGAAGCTGCGTGTGTTTAGTGAGGTAGATGTGTACTCTGAGATTTAGTAGTTTGGTTAAGTGCTTCTGTGTTAAGAGTGGTGTTGGAGTTCTGCACTGTTCAAAACAACACTGGCGTGTGCGTGCTGGCCTTTCCTCAGAAAAGGTAGGGAGAGGACTTTGAGCTGGACAGGAAATATCTGAGACAAACCAAAAAGCCAGACAGAACGTGTTCAGTTATTGATTTCTCTGTTAGTGTGAAGTTCTGCTCTGTACTTCACAAGGCGAGTGACAGCATGGATTTTTAGTGTCAGTGTGGGTGAAGCTGTTATTCCCTTCCCTCATACTTGTGTATTTGTGTTTGTCAAATGGCAGTTTCATAGCCAGGATAGAGACCTAACTGAGTCTTCTGAGATATTCCTTTGGCTCAGTGTTAATGCTGTAGTGTTTGAAGAGAAAAGTCTTGTGGGAAAAGGCCATCAACACTTGTGAGCTTTTGCTGTTGAGTTCTGTATTACTGAAGGCATTTTTCTACAAATGCATGATGTACACAGCCATTTTCTGTTAAATTCAGGAGATGTATCTAGGGCGATGAGATTTAAAATGATCCACTTGCATAAGGAAGGGAAAAACAAATGAGGAGAAACAGTAGCCAAAACTACTGTCAAAAGATATGGAGAGAATTTTGTCTTTCAATGACAAAACCTGTTACATGCACAACCTGGTAGATGCCAAAACTGTCACCATCAGTCGAACAGAACTTAAAGCTGTCATCTTTGAGAGAGAGAGGAGAAGATCGAGCTCCACTTTTGCATCAGATCTGGAAAATGGTGTTCATCCTTCCTCTGTGAGAAGACAACACTATGGGATTGAAAGGATGTGTAACTGTCAGGAAGGAAAAAGGAAATAAAGTGAAGAAACTGCTGGTGTTCTAAGATCAATGGACTGAGTCCAGACCTCAGCGTCACTGAATGTGTTTGGGATTACTTGGATCATGAGAATGCGACCAACTTCTAAGACTTTTGGAATTAAAGATGTAGAAAGCTGTGCCTGTAGATTTATTTAAAAAAACTCAAAGCAAGTCTTCCAAAATGAATAGAAGCTGTGGTGCAGACAAAGAGTGGGCACACTAAACACTGAAAAAGTCACTTCATATTTAGTTGTTGATTTACTTTTGTGTAATTTTCTGTTAAGTGTTTTCTGCTTTTTTTTTTCTGACCCCAGAAAATGGGTAACTTAATGGCCTTTTTGACTGCAAATTAAATTAATGAAAGGTGGCCTCTGTCTTTTTTTTTAAACGCCATAGCTCCATAAACTCTCTGACATCATGTTAGTTGCAAAAACTGGTTTGTTAACTTTTAAGCTTAATCGAGACCTGTGGTTCTGTTGCTTTTTGGCTCTTTGCCACTAGTGCTTAAAGATAATTGTGTTTTTGATTGAAGGTGAAAAACACATGCTTTTGAACATGACAGTCGCAAGGCTAGTGCTCCACTGAAGCTGAAAGTGTTTCAGGATTTTGTACTTCACACTGTAATCATTGCTAGAATTTAATTTTGTGTGGATGCTGGCGGTGCATCTGATGCTATTGCCAAGTGCTCAAGGCCACCCAGCTGTCCTGCTGGCAAGTGATGCTGTTCTGATGGAGTGCTACTATCTCTTCACTCCCCCTCATCTCCTTTTAGGGTTCTGAACCCCACTATGTTCCTTTCTGCAGCACCCAGCTCTCGTTTTGATACTGACTGCCATACTGTCATCAGTATTATCAGTTTTTGTTAATTTGATTTGATTGATTTTGTATATATTTCAAGGACAGTGTCATAAAAATCTATGAAGTTAAAACAAAATAACCATATATTATGTATCCATACATCATTGCTAACTGGCTCTGGTTTAGCCATTTTCTTGCCAATAGCCTTTTTGCTTGCTGCTAGGAAGATTAGTATGAATTTGAATGAATCATTATTGTCCCATGTTTTGAATGAAAATACTACCTGAGTGTCATCTTCTATCTTGTCATGACAAAGAAACAGGAATTCTCTCATTGGCTGGTTCAACTCTTTACAATCTCAAACAACATCCAGTACTATTCCCTAAACATCAGTTTTCCCTCTTCCCTAGTCCTAAAAATTAAAAACCTAAATGATCCTAAAACCTCCTGTTTCAGTATACAGTGCTTTGACTGACTTTTACGTGGAGAACTAGAGAACCAATTTTGTTCTCTGTAGGTTTATCTGCTTTGGGAATCTTTTCCATCATTGCACTCTTTTTCATTTATAAGTTGGAGAAGATCAGTAAGGTAATGGTAAAGAGCTGTGTGTTAATATTAGATATAGAAGGCATGCACTTCCTTATCCTAGTTGTAATACAATATACCCAATTCTATTCTCTTTGCTATACTAATCTTTATCTTCTCTCTTATTAAACTGCTAAAGAGATATTTCCACTGGAATGACCTGAAAGCGATTTAGCAGTTTTAATATTGTAGTCCTCTTAACTGACTGTATGCTATGTTTTCTTTATGATGACTAAATGAACCATAGTGCAGTGATTATTATACGTTTTTGTATGAAGTTTTTTATGCTGTTAAAGTAGACAAATCAATTTTCAATTTTAGTAATGACTGTTTGGCAGGTTTGTTCTCCCCATGATGCCATCCCTGTTCTTCTGATTTTTTTGGTGAGTCTGGTACTTTGAGGGTATGGCTGAATAGATAAAGCAGGTGAGAGGCAGAGCCATGACGTCCTTGTTTTGATCCATATTTCAGGATCTCATAGGTGCGTTAACAGGCTCTCAAGGATGGTCAATTCTTGGCTTCTGGAATCTGTTTGAGAACACTGTATGAAAAAGTTCCCTCACTAAATCAGAGACCTACTTTGTATCCGAGCTGCCTTTTCTCAGGCTGTGAAATGTGTCTAATTACATGGAAGGTCTGTCTAATGTGTTTACTTTGTAGAAAGAAACCAGTGCTATCTCTGAAGGAGTACATTCTTGTAAGATTTTCTTTCTGTTCTTTGTGTCACTATAGATGTAAACGACTTGTACTTACTGCCATGATATTAAGAAGCTATTTTTGGAGATGTGTGAACCCCACATTTGGTCTTTTGGTATGACTGAAGTAGTCATTGCGCTCTGTGTTTATGATGTTTTATCTGTAATGTAATATTGGCTGTAATGACAGTTTGCACTTCTCAGAGTTTAAATGTCCATTGCCAGGGATTTATTTGCTTTCACTCTTGAAATTCCGGGCTGCAGTTTCCCCCTTTGTTATTTCAGCCACTGCGTTTTCATTTTGTTCATCCATGATGGGTAATGAATGAGAAAAGTGTTGACTCTTTCTGGATGTCTGTTATTAAATTTGGACTGTGAATATAATGTTTTACGAAACTGTCTAAAAAAAAAAAAAAGCTGTTTTTTTTTTTTTTTCTTTTCTTTTCTACTTTGCCCTCAGTGCTTTGCTTCTTTGTCAGTACTCAGATACCCTTTATCTTGTATGTTGCGTAATCTGCTTGTTGTTTCTGTAGTTTGTCAGGTATATTTTATTGATTTGTCCTCCTTTTTTGGGTAAATAGAAAAGCAGCTCTTTTGTACTCCTTGCTTATATTTAGTTTCTTATTTTTATTTTCTTTATTCATGTTTCTATATAGAGATGTTTTATGCTAATTTAATTTCAGAATCTTGTTTCCCTCAACAAATTTTAGAAGTAATATCCTTATTTTACCTCTAGTCATGTGTATTCCAAAGCACAGTCAATGTCTCTTTACCCTTTTCTTTAAGGTTTAGATGTCTTATGTTGGTCTTTTAACCTCTCAAAGGCTTGCGGAAAATTTAGCATGCCTCTAGACTTATCTTACTGTTGAGAGATGAAGAATTGTGTATAGGACTTTAATCTGAATCTTTTTTCACATTACTGTAATGTTTATAGGTTTCTTTGGTAGACAAGAACATGACAGAGTGTGCAGTACATCGCTATTTTCTTTCTTACAAACTTTTTGTTTTGTCTTTTTTCAAATTTGACTTTGGATGTTCATAATTTCCTGTACTTGGTAACAGTAAACCCCCTCCTTTGCCTAAATGTACATTTTATTTGTATAATTCAGAATGGTCTTTTGCAGGAGCAGTACTTGTCCTGTAACCTTTTTTACTGGGCAGAGTCTTCCCTTTCTTAATCAGATTTAGAGCCCTGCTGGCATTTTAAGAAACCTTTTATACCTTGTCTTTAGGTTACATCCTGCAATAGTCCTGCCATATGTATTGAAAACATACCCTTTGCTGTGAAAAACGGCGAAATATGCACCAGATAAACAC
This sequence comes from Pygocentrus nattereri, assembly GCF_015220715.1. Taxonomy (NCBI): domain Eukaryota; kingdom Metazoa; phylum Chordata; class Actinopteri; order Characiformes; family Serrasalmidae; genus Pygocentrus; species Pygocentrus nattereri. The sequence goes on from NC_051213.1 coordinate 16,964,610, forward strand.
ATGACAGAAATGAAAATATGATATTAAACTTATTTGACTTCAGAATTTGAGGTCTTTCCAATTACATAACATAGGCTACACAAAACAGGTCTGGGGAGAAGCCCCTTCTCTAAGCCTGACAGAGGGCCATGAGTATAGCAACACAGGAAAACAGCATTTCTGACAGGATGTCATCTGAGTTGTGAATTATCACCTGACTTAACAGTCCTTCCTTCAGCCTCATACACTTTTTGGTTTTTCATTTTCCTTATTCCCCTTTTTTCATGTTCTCAAGCTGTGGCTTATTGTACTGGTAAAATTCTCACAGAAAAAAATCTGAAGAGTTCAGAAGTTTCAAGTCAAGAATGCAGTTGTGATGTAGTGCTGTGTTTAGTTTGAAGAAGACTACATATTTTCAAACCATCAGCCCAGATTAGATTTGCAGGTGATAACCCTTAGAAGTGATTTTAAAGATTTGCTGTAAAAGATATTGGTGTCCAGATGTTGATGTTTTGCATGTACTTTTTCCCTCTCCACATTACGCCTGAAACTCAGGCCGTGTGGAATTTGCAGACCAGTCAGCAAAGGCTAGTTTTTTTGTTTTTTTTTCTTTCAGGAATGTGTACAGTTGGCACTCTTGAGATGTTTTAGGACCTTTGCTATGGCTACTACTTCTGGATTGAGTTCCATTAGTCCACTTGCTATATGTCTTCTCTTGAAAGCATCCTAACCAACTACTTGCATCTTTATCATAGAATATGACAGACACCTAGCACCCACCAAAGGCATGGCAGCAGCTTACCTGGACCCTAACCTAAATCATGCCCTGAGCCAAGGGGTGAAACCCCGCTTCAGTGGTGGGATGGAGCGGGCAGCAGGGGCTATGGAACGCGTGTTAAAAGTCTTCCACTACTTTGAGAGCAGCAGTGAACCCTGCACATGGGCCAGCAACATCAGGCATGGGGACTCTACTGACATTAAGGTGAGTGTGAGCTGCTCAGGTTAGAACACAGTAAGTGACATTCAGGCAGCAAGTAATGTGTATAATGGGTTTATAATAATATTCCATCAGTTTTGTTTTCATTAGGGCAGAGGTTGGATAATATGACAATATTGCAATAAATTATGTCTATATGCTTATATGAGCGTGTTGTTCCTGGTATTGTCATTATTTCAAGAATGCTTTGTTTAAAAAAAAAAAAATTTGATATTTTGATCAGTGGAACGCAGTGTGCGCTACAGAATCAATGCAGAAGCTAATAATGCAACGATTACCTTACAATATATTGTACAATCCTAGTAAATATGCTCATTAGCAAGAGAATGCAAATGATGGCTGTGAGCACATAAAATTGATGTTGCAGGAAGTGCCAGAAGTGATTATTCATAAGCAGTCTAATTTGCCTAAGGTGTTTATCTCAAGAAAAAAAAACACTTATGGTTAATTAAATCAGTGCTGTGGTACCTATTTAATAGTCATTTTCTTTTTCTCACAATAATTTGTCTCTATCACCATTTTTAATTTCTGTCTATGTTCACTTCTGTTTTGCACATAATGATGCTGACTTCCATCATCCAAGCCTTTCCCCTGGCACTGTGGCCATTTGCATTCTCCTGGCCTCTTGGCCCACTGAAAAAAAGTGGTAGACAGTGACATGCTGCCCTAAATAATTTACAGACATTTGTGTTTGATGCTGAATAACTGATGAACTTCAAAGAGAATTGTCCCATTTTCCATTCCTCGTACCATTCCACTCTTTAACTCCTCGTGTAGAGCCTCACTAGGACTGCCTAGATGCTGACTATTTGACCAAATGAAGCATCAAACATTAGTCGGGCTTATTGGGACGAAACTTCTGTATACTGATGGGTTGTAGATCATGGAGATTTGGAGATGATTTTGGTAACGGTTTGGTTTTTTATGTATGTTTTTGCCCAGATGACCATTACACACAAGTACTCATTGGGTAATCAGATCAAATTAAGGCTTGACCCCTATGTTAAAATTGTGTGAGATACTGGTAGCTACTTTAAGAAGCTAAAAATTACTATAACTGATCATATTGTTATATCGTGTTATATGCTCAAAATAAAACAGAATCCAGTCAATGCTTTAATGATTTGACTATTGCCAACTGTCACGTGAATTGTCAAATAAAAAATAGTTTATTCCTAATAAATATAATAGGATTTTTGGCTCTTTTTTTGTTGTTTCTGTTAGTAGACCTCTGAAGTCACGTGTCATTTTGTACACATAAGGAACTCCAGTGTAATTTTTGTCTATGAAAAAAATGAAAAGCGTTTTGAAAACTGCTGCTGTTGCACTCTGTGGTAAATGAAAATATTCCAGTATGTTTTTATCTCTTTACACTTTTCCCCTGAATGTCTCCAGATCCAGAGTTACAAGGTTGTTAGGTAGAATACTTATTGCTACATTCAAGCTACAAGCAAGCACATTGAAATGATGTGTCACAAAAGTAACACCTCAGACTGTAGGCTACTATTGCCAAAGCAGCTTAACTACCACATTTGGCAAAGCTGTCTGAATTTGTAGGCTGTTTTGGTGAAATTGACAGTCTTATGGTGTCTATTCAGTGCAGTGTTATTTTGCAGGTAGCAGCATTTGTATTTCAACTACTTTTCTATCTCTAATTTCAACTATGCAGTAATATTTGTAGGAAATACACGCAGACCAAACCACAACTTTGGCATGTTTTTGTTCGCCACAGGATGTTACGGCAATGACCTTTGAGAGGACAATTTTTTTTTTATAGAATTAAAAGGCTCAGACCTGTAGTTCTGAATCAGCATCTTGTCAAAATAATATATTACAAAATATTGACATGACCTCTGGGGTCTGTTAGCTCTTATTTTTCTCATTGCATTAGTTTCTTTATATATATAATCATCATAGCTTAATTGACTTGGGAATCTCTAAAGAGACTGGCATGAAGCCATGGTATGAAACCCTGAGAAATGAGCTTATAAGAGGTCTTTTAATTTATAAACGATTAAATTTATAACTATAGGTGTCTTTAGGTCTGACTAAATCAACAAATCTGTATAACCAGAATATAACTTTAAAGTTGGCTGATAGATCATTGGCTGATCAATATGTTGGTCAAAACAAAGATCATATTGCACAATGTACCTTTCTCTTGCACTCATCTAACTCTTCTGTAGCTCCTCACTTACACAGACTCTCATTCCATCTGTCCTGTTGCATCAACATTTATAAGATAATACAGTTGTTCAGTGTGAAAGAACTTAAATTCTTGAAAAGACATTCTTCTGATGTTCTCGTCGAGATGCTTAGCTCAATGTGGAGCAGGTATTAAATGGGCACTCTCCACAAACCTGTAGTGTTTTTTTTTTTTTTTTTTACAAACAAAGTTGAAAACATCAGCAGTCTTTCATTAATCACTTGGAACATATCTTAAGATGTTAGCTATGTTTGGGAATTTTCTTGTTTTAAAGCTACTGTGTTAGTAGTCACTTTTCTTGCTACGTTCATATTTCAGTGTTCAAATGACAGTCAATAAATACTTTAAATCTCTAAGGGAGCAAACAACTGAATAATTGAATAAGGTTGATGATGGACATCTCTGTGAAGTGGTCTGTATGTGTCCTGACCATTGTTAGGGTGTCATTCAGAAGATCGTGGACATTCACAAGGTGAGATGCGTCACATGCTTCGGTCTGCGGCTCAGCCACCTGAGGACAGGTGAGGTGCACTGGCTCCACCCTGACATGGGCGTGTCTCGTGTGAGGGAGCGCTATGAGCATGGTCACCCACAGGACGAGTGGAGGTGAGTCAGCGGTTTGCAGCCGTTGCCATGATTCATCTTTGTTTTCAAAGCTTTGTGTGGCTGCTGTATTTATTTCCACTGCATACAGTAAGAAACTGAGTAGATTGGAATTAAGCTCTGAAGTTTGATTTATTTTGTAACAATGAGCCAGAATACTCAGTAAGCCAACAATGTTGAGCACTTAAACTGTAGGAAAAGCACACTCTTGCTGCAGTAGGTCTCGTTTCCAGTACAGTCCTGCACATCTCATTCTACTAGTGCCTCCTAAGATTCGGGGGCCATTTGATGCTTGGTGCAAGCGCCGTTCTTAGTTCTGAAGCCTGAGTGTTTTGACGCATTTGTAATTGAATATTACATTTACTCTTGAATTCAGCTCTAGTATCCTGTTGACTGTATAATGAATTAGTCTCTCATTGTGATTCAGATCCTCTCTCTTGTCTTTAGCATATCAGAGCTGGGCTGGAAAGAACAGAATAGACTTCAGCCTTTGAAAAAAAACTAGCAGGCCTTTGAAGAGCGTGATAACAGTGATTTATTATTTAGCAACCATATCTGTCTCCATCCATACATTATTTGTGAAGCGCTGCACTGTACATTTTAATATAAATAAAATATAGAATTACAGCATTACAGGCAATACAAGATCACATTCATTCTGTGAGGAATCTTTTTTTAATCAGAATAGATGAATGGCATATACGTGGCTTTGTGTGGAATACTTTAAAGTTGCTATCAGTGGTCTCTATAAATAAACTCAGTGCTGACAGAATGGACATGATACTGTTTCTTTTCCTGGTTTAGGCTTTAAATTCTTGTCTTTTGAAATTCAGCGCAAGGGTAATGTACCTCTGATCGCTCAAGTCTTGAAATAGCATATTGGTATATTAGTGCATATTTCTGTGTGAACAATGTTTAAATAATGCAAAACCAACAACCTCCTCTTGTCTTATCACGTTTAACAAGACACAGATCCCAAAATAGGCCTACAGTATGAAATATAGGCCTCAATATCTAGGTCATGCTTGTTCCTGTGAAAATGGAAGGGGGATATTAGCATTGACAGCAAATGTGTTGTTGTCTTTGTAAGGCTACACTAGCACAGGCCTTTTTTATTTTACTGGAAATAATGCATAATGTATATCATTTACACCATTTCTGAAGGCTACTGTAGATGATAAATTCCAAATAGTTGGCGAGGCTCACAGTAAACTGGTAGGATAAAGATTCATTGTATAAAGCTTTGGAGTGAATATAGCTCTTCCTCAGTGGGGCTTCAGTGCAGGCCAAATGAAGCTAAATAAAACAATTCCTGCCTAATTGCAGTATTGTTTGTTCTCCATTCACGATGCCCTGGGCATCCTATCTTCCTGCGCCGTCTCTTCATTATGAATGAATGGGTGTTTTATTCATTTAAGCCAAAGCTTTCAGTTCAAAGAGCGAGCCCAGTTCTGCTTAGCCTCCAGCACTTCCTAGCTCGGGAAAACTGCAGTGCTTTGATAATAGATGCAGCATTTGCTCTAAATACGGTCTGCTCTAGCGACAGCTCTGAACAAGGTGCATCACCGATCTATTAAGAAGCTCTTCATTTGCCTATGGTAAAGGAATGAATTACAGGATTAATAATGGATTTGACAGTAAAGATGTGTTAGTAGTGCATTTTGTGGTTAAACAAAAAATTGTGAACCTTTTGAAGTGATCTGGATTTATGCTTAAATAGAATCTGAATGTGGTTTGGTCTAGAAGTCATAATATGAATAATGACAGTCTTGTTTAACAAACGCAAATAACATTTAACAGCGCTACAGTGAAGGTCTTTGATGGAAAAAGTATGAGAACTTTAGGATAAAGGCTTCTTACTGTGGGTAATTGGAAACAGGTGTGGGTTTAACCCTTAAAAGGAGATTTAAGGGAAAAAGTCTTATAAAAGCTAATAAGTTTAGAAAATAATTTCTTACAAAGGGATTTCTGAAGATTTGGGCTGCTGTTAGTCCACAATAATGTGGCATGTCTATAATTGTTAGACATTCAGCACTATTGCTATTCTCTTTAGTAGTAAAATGTCTCTGGTTGTAGGTTGGATCACATTTAAGGATCCATTGACCTAGTAATGGAGATAATTAAGGAAGTCTCATTATGTATTAGGGATATACAACAATATCAGAATCATATTGGTATCTGTATACATATATAAAAAAATATAAGTACTGAGGACCTAGACCAGGTGGGGGTAATCCAAATATCTACATTTATAAAATGTTTATGTAAGACATTGACATCAGAGTTGGCAGATATGTACAAAAAAATATTGGATATCAGCATCAGCCTAAAATTACAGCATCAGTGCAACCATACCCATAATAGATATTATGGAAATCACAGGGTGCAAATTATTGTTTGTTTACTTTTTATTTATTCATTCAATTCCTTTTATACAGTCATTTGAATGGATGATAATCTATGATAACAATGTGTACAATAGAAAAGACACTTAATATAGCCTATACAAACAACCAACTAATTAATTGCACATACTTTAAGCACCACTTGGAAAAATTATAACAGATTTCATAGAGGTAGGTAAAGAATGCGATGACACATGTAAATGAATAAAATAAAACTGCTACATTAGATCTGCTCTCTACTAAAGAGTAAAATGTTTAGAAGAAGGGTGCAGACAGGCCATTTTGGCAATATTTTGATATCCAACCAAAAGATATCAGAGAACTAGTGAATGTCAACAGTGATGCAGGCTTTCTGCGTAGAGTGTAGTTATCATTGCAAATTATTAAGTTCTATTAGCCCATTTGATGGGTATATTGTAATTGTGTTGCTAGCAGGGAAAATGCAAGCTGTAAGGTAAAATTATGTAATGCTTGCCTGTAGTGCTTCATCACTGATTTTGATCATGATTGGTTGTCTAAATTTATGTTGTTGTCCAAGCTTATTCACAATCAGTGTATGGAGGAGAAAAAATGTTGCTCCTATTAAAGTGTGCTGTTATTTCATTTGACTGCTTGCAGTTGTATTTCATGTCATTTGAAGTTTCATACTACACTTTGTATTCTGCTAAAAGCCTTTTCAATCCACCTTCTGCCAAATATTTTTATAAATACATACATTTACAAGAAATTGTCTGAAACTGCAGAAGTGGCCGCTGCTCCCTGTCACTGTTTAAACAGACCACAAACACATCTACCCCATTATGATCAGCACAGCCAAATAAATGTCCAGTTCTAACTTCTGGTTGCGCTTGCTCAGGTACTACAGCTTATTGGCTCAGATTGTGTGACTAATTGTGGGTAATTGAGAGCAGACAATAAGGCAGCTGTGTGAGAATGGGGAGTAATTTTACCTCACAGACAGACAGCTGCTCAGGACAGGCTCTGATGAAATAGTAATAGTCTGGCAGACAGCAGTGGAACATGTCTCACTACAATCTCTAATCACTTCCATATGTTTCTGAGCACCAGCAAAGAATACAGCCCTGAGGGCTGACGTGCGCACTGTTACACCAGTTAAATACAGTGGTGCACTATATAGGTGGCCCATATTTTATTTTACAGTAAAGTATTTTAGTCTTAGACTCACTAACTTGTACTTCCTATGTGTATATAAGGTATTGTGCAGAAGTCAGAGGCCTTTCATTTATTCAATTTCCATTCAAAACAGTCAGTAAGTACAGATTCTGGAAAACCACAACAGGTGTTTCTGTCCATCTTTACACTGCAAGAACGCAACTCAATTATATGGGTCTGCAAGGATTTGTAGCTGTCAAGAAAAAAAGCATTTACATATCAAACGAAAAAGCTGCTGGTGTTCAGAACATGGGCTGACCACCCCAGAGTCCAGACCTCAGCATCACTGAATGTGTTTGGGTTTAGTTGGATTCTTAGAAGCAGAAAATGCAACCAACTTCTAAGACTGAACTTTGGGGATGTGGGGACATATCCCTGCAGATTTCTTTGCGATAAAGGCAAACGGCAGATAAATAAAATACTGAAATGTTATAACATATTGTTTTATTATTATATTGTTCAGTCATTTGCGTATTTTTCTGTTAAATATGTTTTCTGCTATTCCTGATGCTGAAAAGTTAATAGATTGTATTTAATGGCCATTTTGGAGAAGGATGGTCTCAGATTTTTACATAGTACTGTATGTGTGGAGGGGGGAAAAAAATATTTGTTATTAGTATTGGTATCATCTAGAATAAGATGTAATTGCTCAGATCACAATTATTAGTTATTGCTGTTGGCCCAAAAAGTCAATATCAGCAAATGCCTCTCACATAAACATATATATATACACACACACACACACACACACACACACACACACACACACACACACACACACACAAACATTTTACACTGGTGGTCATTTGGTTCCAGCTCTACATTGTGCATTGTGTTGTGTTCCCCTGATCTACCGTGTGTTTGCTTTACAGACCTGTAGAGTGTGTGTGTGTGTGTGTGTGTGTGTGTGTGTGTGTGTGTGTGTGTGTGTGTGTGTGTGTGTGTGTGTGTGTGTGTGTGTGTGAGAAGCTGTAGGACTTGAGAGTGGGAGTGAGTCGGGCTGCGAATGACTCATCCTCTCATATCAGACAGAACCATAGAGTTACACTGAAGCTGATTTGGAAATAACTACTGAGAGCTGAATAAAACATGGTCCAACAGTATATGAAGATCTTTCTGGAGATTGACGCATGTAGTCGCTTATACTCTTAGTAACCAATGCCTAGAGTTCCACAAGGACACATGGAGAAAGGAAATTTTAACCCTAGATTTGAACAGTAGGATTGAATAGAATGGAATCTGACTGTGTTTAATGGCTTTTTTTACTTTTCTCTGGAAAAGGATTTTCTCCTGACAGACGTGTCCCTCAAACACCTGTCACCAAAGGTGTTGAATATTTAGCTTACTTTTAACCTTTTTATATGAATGTTAAAGTAATTAGTCCTATCAGGGGTATTCCTGATTTATTGGATTTATTCATGTGAACCATACTTTGATTTTCTAGAAAGAAATGACAGGCATCCTTCATGAAGCAGAGCTAATTCTGCAGCAGTGGCTCCTACCTGGAATTTGAGGCTAAGTTGCTGTATCTCTAGAGGGTCTGCAATTGCTAGGATTGTCAGGAATTCCTGCAGTAGTGGACAGTAACTAAGTAAATGTAATTCGTTACTGTACTTAAGTAGTTTTTTCGTGTATCTGTACTTAAGTATTTCCATTTTGAGCGACTTTTTACTTTCACTCCACTACATTTCAAAGTCAAATATCTCACTTTTTACTCCACTACATTTTGAGAAATCTGTCATTCCTTTTGGTTTTTGTGTCTATAAAAACATAACATGTCAAAACAAAAGAAGTGCAAAGCAAGAACACCAATCAGGGCACAGCGGTCACTTTGTTCTGAGCTTGTTTTGACCTGTTGGTCATACCAACCCAGTGCAAGCACACGGTTCAACGTCAGTGCAGCAGTGAAAAAATTTGGGAGCACATACGTCACCTAAATGATGAACTAACCTAACTTTGTGTAAATAGACCACAATATAGAAATATGTACACATATGCAGTCGTGACTGGCATGTTTCTTTTTTTTCTGAATTCTTACAAACACTTTCATTTTATAGTAAACTAGTTTCGGTTAGTTTATGTTTATGAGCAGTGACCTACAGATCAATACAGTAAAGGAAACGTCTCTGTGATCCTGAGTTTAAAGCAAGTTTTTATTTCAGCTTGTAACTAATTTACAAAGTAATCTTAAACTGAAACTTTGCTTGTTTGTAAAAGTGATTTCAGAGCCACTCGGTTCTCCCTGTTGGAAACTGTTTGCCTTCAGTGTTTTGTGTTTATGACGTCAGCATCAATAATTAATGACATTCTATCAAAAGACTGGTTTACCAAGAGAGACACTGGAGGATTGAGTGGATGAGTTCGTGAAACGAGTCTTGTTATAAAAATGATAACAGGACAACAGGACATAAATTACTCTTTTAGTACTTTTACTTTCGATACTTAAGTACATTTGAAGGCAAATACTTTTACTCAAGTTGAGGTCTAGAGTAAGGACTTCTACTTTTACTGGAGTAATATTTTACCTTGGATATCTCTACTTTTAACTCAAGTACATGATTTGTGTACTTCGTCCACCTCTGAATTCCTGAATATTTTTCAGAGCAGTTCACAAACTCCAACCCAGTTTGGAAGAATGTTATGTATTGACTAGTGTTGTTGGAGTGTAGTTTGTTGCATCATTTTAACAATTTACTGTAAAAATGGAACATGGAGTGTACACAATGCAAAGTATGATGTCCATCAAAGATACTGCAGTACAGAAGAACTGCTGGAGCACTGGAGAATTCTGTTTATCGCCCTTAATAGCAGAATTTCTCTATGCTGATCTTATATTAATTTTGATTAATTCACCTTTTGTTGTTTTCTCAGATGAAAACTACAAACTGTCACAGTGCATCCAACAATAAAAGAATTGCCTGCTTTTTGTAGTGATAGAAAACACAGTAGCAAACCAAGAGTGCCAAGAGTCCCACATACTGATACATAAACATGCATGTGTCCCATCTACTCTGAAAGAATGTTATAGTTACTTAACTGGACACAAAGTCAAAGTTTTCAAAAGAATGCATTCTCTGATAGTTATTTGATGGGGTTAAATTTCTGTTGTTACAGGGTTTTTATTAAAGTATGTAAATAGTAATTACTTTTAAGTATGCAAATGATGGTCTCACAACCCCTAGTAAGTAACCCTGTTTACTGTACTAGAGAGTACTGCAGGGAAGTTCTAGAAGTGTTTTGTCTATGTGAGCTGGTCTGACTCTGCTTCTCTTTCTCCTCAGGTATGAGCTGCGAATACGCTACCTGCCCAAAGGATTCCTAAACCAGTTTACTGAAGACCAGCCAACACTAAACTACTTTTACCATCAGGTGAGATCATGTGTGCTCCAACACAGCTTAGTGCTGCTTTTCCTCTCTCTTCCCTATGTTCATTAAAGTCTCTTTTGGAGAATAATCTCTTATCAATCTGAAAACAACACATACCTTCTCAGTTACTGTACCTGCAAATAAATACTAAATAATTCAGTAAGGCAGTAAAATCTAGTGCAGTCACATTTACTGGATTAAACCTGATTAACCTGAACTTCTTTATGAATTGGCATTGACTGATTGACTTGCACAATTGTTACGGCTACAGTTGAATAATTAGCTCTGGATCACACACGTCACTCCAGCTCATCCGAAAGATATTGAATGGTGCTCCATCAGAGGACACATTTCCTCTGCTCTGTAGCTCTGAGCTGGAGGCTTCATATGTAATCATTTTTTATCTTTTTAAAGTCTTTATCATGCTGTGCATGTTCGGTTAATAAACAATTAAAATCCAGTTGAGTAATTTTAATTGTCTTATGCAGTTTGTAGTGTCAACCAAATTTAAATTGCTGTGGTGAAGAAGACGGGCGATGTAGAGAGTTCTAACGTCCGGCGTATATGTGTGCACACATCTGGTGTATTAGTGTGTTGCAAGGTGTTTGTAGTAAAGCTAAACTGGGTCAGTTAGCTTTAGATTAGCTCGCCTTTCACAGTGCCTAAGGTCTACTGCTGAGCTGCCAGGTTGAGTGAACCTGAAAATTGAAGGAACATCATAGAACAGGAAGGAGATCAGACAGGTGCCTTCTTACCTCCTTTCTACACCCCTTCTCTGAATGTCAGGCCTGCTGGGTGTTGAGCTACACAGCCTGGTATAGATGTGGGATCACAAGCTGTTCTGAAGAGGGCTGCTGGATTTGGCACTGACCCATATTTTACTGCTGTCCTTTTCAAATGCCTTAGGAAATGCTATAACTCACAATGAAATAATGAAATATCTTAGAAATCATGACATCACTTACGATACGGATCATAAATGCTATTCTACTGTCTATACTAAACCGATTTACATGTTTCAGTCCTGTCTTTTAGTTTTCTCACCCTCTAGTGCGCTCTCTCGCTCGCACCGGCTCTCTCTCGCTCACTCTTCCACTCTCACTCGCTCATACTATGTGTAGTTCCTGAACAGTATCAATCAGTATAATTTTTATATATTTTATGTTTATATTTTCAATTTTGATTTTATTCTGCAGTAGTTTAGTTAAACAGTGCTTTTACTGACAGATATGATCAAGAAACATATTATGGTCAAATATGACTCCGTTCCCATTGGTCACATTTCTTGCGCTCTGCCAACAGCAGCAGTCACAAAGTCTTAAATAATGTAAATATTGAAGTGTTTATGGTGATGGGGCTGAGCTTCCCAGAATTCGTTGCGGTTTGTTACTCTCATGTATTTTACATGTTTTTGTTATTTTAAGAGAAACAGTGTTCAGCTTGTGTTGCGGTGATGAACATGAGCAAATGATGATTCACATTAAAAAGACCAGCTTGCAAGCTGGAAATCATTGAATGTATATGTCTTAAACAAGGTATTTAGAACAGTCTCGATAACCATGTGAGACATCAGCATTGTCTGACATTACTGTTCAGCTGATATATAAGTTGTGTACTGCTGTAAATACAGTTGTTCCCCTTTCTAAGCATTTAGGCTGAGCTGCAGTCACACTGTTGTGATTCGTTTTCTAAGCACTGACTTCTCTGTGCCCACCAGGTGAGAAATGATTATATGTTGGAAGTAGCTGATCAAGTTGATCAAGATATTGCACTTAAACTGGGTTGCCTTGAAATCAGGTGAGTGGCATGAACTTCCTGCTAACAGGAATTGCACAGTGTATGCTTCTATATATCTCAGAGAGGGGGAAAATGTTTTTTCTTTTCTTTTTTCCAGGAGATTTTTCAGAGAGATGCCGGGAAATGCCCTGGATAAAAAATCGAATTACGAATTATTAGAGTAAGTGGACTTTTTGGTGGTACCAGTTTAATAATTCATCTTCATGGTTAGATTTACCCTGCTCGATAAATGTAATTTGTGACTTAGGAACCATTGGGTGCATTAGACATCCAATGGCATGCATCCTCACCTATATTGAGACCATCAGTATGTTGCATGTACTACTACCCTGCAGGAAACCAGAAGTCTTTTTAGTGGAAGATGTTATGAGAGATCCTCATTCTCTCCTCACTCGTGCTGTATATGGGTCAGAATAAATTGTGCTCTCCGAAAACCTGTCTGCCCTATTTATAGTGGAGAATAATTGATCCCTGTACATCTCCTGCAATGACGTAATATGCACACTGAAACAGTGTTTCTGCTACTTGGAAGCCCCGGTCAGCAGCTCGCGTGCCAGGTTTTAATTATTGCAGCAGCAGAGACTTGAAAATTGTAATCTGCCACTCAAACCTACAATGTGTACATTCAGTAGGTTGCCTATTTGTACACTAGGGCTTAATCTTATGGCAGTAGTAACTCTGTGACTACAGGTCCTGGCTGTGGTTTTAACGATATTGGCTTCAGTCACGTTTGAGCACGTTTATTCCCTGTGCACATTTCCTACTTGACCTTGGCAATCTGGCAGGCTACAGTGCACTGTTTTATGGGACTGTGGGTTACCCAAGTCAAAGCCATACCTGTACAGTGAATATACTGATCTTCTACTCCTCCAGTTTTTTCATCTCTATGTCTACAAATTCTGATTCCTGTTGTTTTTATGTTTATTCAATAATCAGATTGAGCAGCTTTCTACAAATTGCCCGTTTTCCGCTTCTCCTGTTCTGTTGATTACTAGCTAATTGGTGCAGTGTTGTGTGAAGTATTAAATATTGGATCATTTTTAATAATTATATTGACATGTTGAAAGGAATGATCAGCTGTTTGATGTGGTATGATGTAGGCCTACTTTAATTTTTCAGTTTCAATAGAACAGTGAAATATTTTAGTTTGCTCCTGGTCTTCTTGTATTAGATCAGCTCTTTTTCTTTTTTACACCTGGACATGCATCTGTCTTGTTTTCTTATGCTTTTCGCTTTATTGACATGGCTGCTCTGGATAGTAAAGCTTTTTTTCTCCTTCTGCATGTACAAAACTAAGGATTTTATCTATCTTTTGACAAACTTCAATTGCTTTGGGGTGGATATTTCTTGGCAGGCTGTTTTAAGTTTTCTTTATTTTTATTTTGTTAACTGCTGAATGCAGAAAGAAACTGGAAACTAGCTAGAAGCTAATGTTAATGCAGGGTTGTCTTCTTACAGCCATAACAACTATAGTGACTGTCTACGTTACAATGAAGAGCATGGATTAGTCAAATGATGGAAATGACTTGTAACCTAAAAGCTGCATTTAGCATAGTAACTATTTGGATGTCTAGATGGCTTACCTCAGTTTGGCTAAAGTAAAGTTAAAAACTTTATTATTATGATTATTATTATGATTATGATTATTATTATTAATAATAATAATAATAATAATAATAGTAGTAATAATAATAATAATAATAATGTAATTTTCTTTACAATTTTGTTCAACAATTAAGGTAATAGTTAATGCTAATTTGTATATCATACCCTTGTATAGATATTGTGTACTTATATAATATGTACTATACAGTATACAATATGTATTTAGTCTATAGCCCTTTGCTAAGCAAGCATTCAGGGTTGTTTTGAGACCACAGGAATTGTATTTGCAAAATGTATGCTGTTTATTATAGTGAGAGAACACTGATAAATGAAATAACGTGAAAAATACATAAATTCCTGGGTTTTCTAAATGAAGCAGGCACAATACTGTACTACACAATACTACATGGCATTTTAATTAACACATTAAACTTTAAATTTAGGCCGGGATGCCCCTTTAAGCTGATTTTGAACACCCAAAATCTGTCTTCATTCACTGCTGTCCTTCTACTTCCTCTTCTTCTGTCCATGACGTTTCTTCATCCTCTATGTCTTTTGCAGAAAAGATGTCGGTTTGAGGAGATTCTTCCCGAAGAGTTTACTGGACTCGGTCAAGGTGAGGCCAGCAGATGTGGGGCTCCGTCTCTGTAGGACTTGGCCATGTGCCTGCAGCTCTGCATTCAACCTGAACTAATCTAGGCACAGCTACAGGGCAATCATCCTCACTCTGTTTTACATAGAGAGAACTCTACTTGAGCTGCCTCTGCACTCATGGTTCTGGAAGGCCAGTTGAGTCGAGTAAGGAATAGTTTTTTCTGGCTTGAGATGGGGTGAGGATGCTATTGTTCATATCAAATCATTACCTGCTTGGCTGCCTCAGCGTTCGTATACTCTGGAGAGCAAGTGGCCCAGTTCTGCTTTCCTCTCTTATCCTGCTGTTGAGGAGGCTATGCTAATGCATTAGAGTGTGCCAGAGAACCCATTTCCTTTTCTCTCTCAACTAGCCCTTCTCAACTCAGTCTTCAGTCTGCTGGAACTTACTAACATGCTACTGTGCAGCAGCTGTTGCCTTAGATCCCAAAATCAGGGGTGGTTTTTACCTCTCCTTTATGGTTATGTTGTTGATTTACTGCAGCTTTCTGCAGGGATATCATCGTCAGTGGTTTAAGCTCCTCAGGAGCAGTGCCTAACTAAGTGCCTGCCTGTGATTACATATCAGCGTATGTGCAACAAAGCTGATATTAGGGTGAACCAAATAAAAGCTGTTTTAAGATTGAACTGGAATGGTATTGGCACCAATACTGACCTTTTGAACCGTGTTTGATATTAGCCAGATATGACTGATCCATATTTGAAATTAAAAAGCACATTATCTGGTAGCTGTCTGAGCCTCAATCACTCCGCTCATATATGTAAGTAGGCCATCTGATGTCTTTTACAAATTAAGGGATTTTGTCATTTCTAGTTTGATTGGTTGTCCCCATTGCAGTGTGCATGCGCTTCTGTGGAGAAGGTTTTATCGCTCTGATGGGAAATGCGTCTTTGCAAGCAGTTGCCCACTCTACATGCTATGAATCTTGGTCAAAGTTCTTTGCAAGTTATTCAAGACTTTTTCGAGCATTTAGTCGATATTCTTTTGTGTTTGCTGGCACACATGTTGTATGTGGGTTTGTTTTTGTTGTAGCACCATTTTGAGAATCGCCTGCTGCATCCAGCCAAAGCACCAGCCTGTGACTGGTTATTGGAGAAGCCAATCAAACTTCCCTTTCCTGTCAAAGTTGGAAGTTCATGGCCACACAGTGACAAAACACACCAGACTTGATAGACTTTCTGACTTGTAAGATGTACTAGTTCATTTCTTTCTTACTTCATGTATTTACTTATTCTTTTCATTATTAATAAAGAATTTATGTGTAGTTAGTTTCACTAACTATACACTCACAATAATGATCCCATGCAATTCCACATGGCGAGGAGAAGCAGCTTAGAAGGTGTGTGTGTGTGTGTGTGTGTGGTGGTGGTTGTTGTTCAGTGGAGCCACAGCACATTGGTGAAAAATATTGTAAGTCAGAGCAGAAAGCAGGTGCAGGTATACTCTACACTAAACCAACTCCCACACAGTCACGGTGTGTGTGTGTGCCACTCTAGCATGTCCACAAGCGGATGTGTCTCTGAAGTTCACTGAAACGAATCAGAATCTGATCTGTTTTGTTTTTGCAGGCTAAATCTTTACGGAAGTCGATCCAGCAGACGTTCAAACAGTTTGCCAACTTCAATGATGAGCAGAGCATTCTCAAGTTCTTTGAGATCCTGTCACCAATTTATAGATTTGATAAAGAATGCTTTAAATGTGCTCTTGGGGTAAGTTCATATAAGCTCTTATTTTGTGAGACAGTATTGTGTGTTTATTTTCATGGTTAGAGGCTTGTATTTTTTTCCAATAGAACTAAACATTTAATCACTAATAGGCAGATTTTTCATAACTTTATTGGTAGAGTTGCTCCTGTAGGTAATTCTTTGTAGTCTCTGCTGGCTTAACAAAGAACTGTTAATGGTAGATTTTATGGTTAGTAACTTTACCTATCCTACACTGTAGTTTTTAATTAGAATCAGGTCTGCTTGTATTAAAAAAAAAAAAAAAAAAAAAAAAAAAGAAGAGTGCATAGGTTTGAGCTGCATGACTAAGTGCCTGATACTGTGTGTTACAGTCCAGCTGGGTGATAGCAGTAGAGCTCGCCATCGGCCCTGAGGAGGGAATCAGCTACCTTACAGACAAAGGCTCAGCCGTGAGTATCGCTGCATTCAGGTATAGATGACTGGGTCAGAACCTTTCATAGGTTTTTGTGAATTTTGTTTACTTGAAGAATTCAGCCTATGAACTGAAAAGTAAGCAAGTAATTGATTTTGTCCTTTTCTTTGTGCACATGTAGCCAACACATTTGGCCAACTTCACCCAGGTGCAGAGTATTCAGTTTGAGGAGCAGGAGAAGAAGGGAATGCTGCAGCTGGATGTAGCTGGAGCAGCAGAGGTACTGTATACTCTACACACACCTACACAGTTTGTGCAATGCTAATTGATAGAAGTTTGAAAAAGCTCTTATTACTTGTTACGTAATTCCAATAGCCTCATAGCTCCACTGCAAAACTAACAAAGGCAGATCAGCTACGTTTGAAATGAGAGTGGACGTTATATCAATTAGATTTATTTTTAGATACAATTTTAAACTATAAAAATATCATGTCACTATCATGGATCCTTAAAAAGTCTTACAAAGTCTTCAAATTAGATTACAAAAATGTAAGGTCATGTCTGAAAATGTTTAATTTTTACCATTAAATGTATGAATTTCTACTAAGACATAAAGATCAACTTGAAAAGATGCATTGTACATATTAGTTATGTACTTTACACAGTCAGTGGTAATCTTGTGGTCAGAAAGTGATTACTGAAGAAGGACTAGTGGACGGCAGAACTGATGTCAAAAACACAAATACTGAAAAGGTGTGTGTGTGTGTGTGTGTGCACGCGCATTCATATGAAGAAGAACATGCCATGACAAATTTAGACTTTTTCAACATATCTGGAGATGCAGATAAATTCTTTGTCTTCAATTAAAGTGTTCATGGATGAAGGTAATATAATTTAAGTGACAGAATTAATATTTTTGTCATCTTCTGTGTAATTAAAATAAAAGGTAATGCAGTTTTCTTATGTGGAAAAAGAAAGTACACCCCAACAGATCACAATTCCAGACGTGTCAGATCAAAATCAGGTGCCCCCAAGAAATGCGTATTTACATAACATATTAACATAACAGTGGTATTAACAAATTATACTGTATTTGAGTTTGTGTTTTTTGTTTTGCACTGGAAATGTTTTTTGTATTATTTTCTTTGTTGAGGTCTTGAAAAGATGGTACAAAGCACTGGAATGTTCTTTTTAAAATTGTGCAGTAACGCTGCATTCCGAACATGAGTATGAGTGCAGTGTCTGTGTGTACAGATGTTAAGATAAGGCTTTATTGTCAATCGCATCACATGTGGTACATGAGGTGGAATGAAACATTGTACTGACGGTCCAGTTAACTCCCAAAGTAACATAAACAATAAATAGAAGGTGCAAATAAAGGGGTGCAAATAACAGCAGCATGGACCACAGTAGCATGAGTACGAGGTAGAAGGTGCACATCTTATGTATATGAATGTTTACCTGGGTACTGTGTATATATGCGTTTGGCTATGTAGTGTGTAGTGTGCACAATGCTGATTGATGCTCTGTATGTTCACTGCAGCCTCTAACAGTGACAACTCCAAGTCTGAGCACAGCAGAGAATATGGCTGACCTGATTGATGGCTATTGCCGGCTTGTCAGCGGAACCTCCTTGTCCTTCATCGTCCGTATACAAAAAGGTAACTATTATAAAACTGTTATGTAATATTATGTATTATAAAAATATCCTGATTCCAGTTTGGCTACCCATCTTACAAGATTTCTGGTCATTGTTGTAGTTAAGTATATCAATTGTATTGTCCATGATTCCACTTTTTATTAGTGCATGCTGTCTTCTATTTGTCCATCACATGTATGGCTTAAATGGAGTTGTGTCTTGTGTCCAACAGAGGGAGAAAGAGCATTGCCTTCAATCCCAAAGGCTCCAAAGTAAGTGATATTCACTTTCGCAGAAGTGCCCCCCAGCCCCCCCCCGTACTTCAAACGGACAATATCCTACATTTTCTTTTTTGTAAGATATTTTTGTGGTTTTATGGACCAAAAATTGTCATAATTAATTTCTATATGACCATTTTCTAACAACTTTCTAACATTTTAAAGAGGCTTTTTTGGTCACTGTGCCTTTTAGACTGATATGTAAATGATCTCTCTTCTAAATAGCTGCACTGTGTATTGCAGCAGTCAAAGTGCAGTCCTGAAATGTTTCTTATAATAAATGTTCAGGTCCAAACTAATGTGAACAGAATAAGCAGTCTGTTTTTAAAACTTTTTTCTTTTTATGGAGAATATAGACTGCAGAGTGAATGGAAACGTGAACGTATACAGAAATAGCAAGGAAAAGTCTGTTTTCCATGAAATGGAAAAAATGGAGAAATATCATGAAAATATCTTCTGAAAGCATTGCAGAGGGTCCTGCACTTGAGCTTAAATTTTGAGTCACATCTGTGCAGTCTGTCATTAATTTGGAGATACATGAGGATGAAATTTGCCATGTTAGTTCTGTGAAGGAAGCACAACTTGACCATTCTTTACCCATTCTCTAAATGGTGTACACATAGCAGAATTAAACACTCATTCTGTGAGCACGCTGAGGGACTTAAAAAGCTGTGTGACTGGTGATTTTCCTTTTATGTCTTAAGAGAAACGTACTTTCCCTCATCCTTTTTGTCCATTGCTACAGAACTGTGATACTGATTCTGTCATGACCTGGGCGAGCTGGTATAAATGGACTAGTGAGCCCTTGGAATTTAGTATCAAAAGGTTCAATTTTAGGCATCCACATTATTTGCTGTTAGCAAATGACTAGATGCGTTTTAGACTTTTCTGAATCCAAGAACAATAGCGCCATCAAGAGGTTATAAGAAAAATGTGCTTAGGCTAATTTTAGGTGATTCACATCCAGCCCAAGTGCTTCCACGGTCGATCTGTGATTTCAAGCCAAATATGTTGCAAATTATTACACTGTAGAATTCATTATACATTTGGGATGTTCAGCTCCATCTTCCTGCCACACTGTAGTGTGTACTAGTTGGGGCTGGTAGGTCTGGTTCTAAAATCTTTTTGACTGAGACAGACTTGAAGCCATTGTAACTTTTTATTGTGACAGGTACAGTTGAATTGTGAGCATGCTGTTTCATGGCAATGTTTTGATGCAGAAGCATTTTAGTTTGCTTTCTAAGAGGCCTGTTGTCTGAAGTTTTTACCACTTCTATAATGCTGATTTGTTAGTGCCCTTAAAGGATTTGCAGTGTGTTTGTGCCAAGCCAGTGGCGGTGCTATAGCAACTGTACATGAACATTTTGAAGTTTGTAATAGACATCCAAATAAGATTTTTTTTATTCCTTTATATTTTGCTGTTTTGCAAAGTCCATCATTTAATGATCTGAACATGGTTCGTTCCAGTTGACATTGATAAAGAGCAATACTCCTGCAAATTTTGGCATGATTATTATCTTATCTATATAGCAGTTTACTAATGTACACATCAACAGTAATTAATAAATATTAATTTTCAAGCTATAGCTAGCTAGACAGCTCATTTCATTATATTAGTGCTGCTGTTGTGATTCTAGTATGTGAACTATTTATAGGTGCCCCCCCTTTTTTTTTTTTTTTTTAATTAAAGCCCTCCCATCCAATATGATAACCAGCCATCACTGATTGTGACTTAAGTCAAGGCGAGTCTTTTTCACATTAAAAAAAAGGGAAAACATTGACACTGATGAACCAACCCATTAGCCAAAGCTTACATATATTCACTCGTCTGCTCTTTTTTGTGGTCTTTCTTTTCATACTTGCTGATTTCAAGTGTTCAGTTCATCTCTTAGTGTCTTACAACCTGCTATTCCGTGCCCTTCTTGTCTGCATCATGAGGAATTTCTCAGTTTGTTTCAATGGCAGTATGACACCCCTCCCCCCCATCCTTTTTGAATCAGATACTGATGTAACAGTCTCACCCCCCACCTCCCATTTTGTAGACCAGTGGAACAGCCACCCAGCAGCTTGTGCACCAAGCAGTCTGTTGTAGCTACGGTCTAGGACTATGGCAGTGTTGTACATATGATTAATGATGTATAGTATTCATCTGCTCCAACC
Organism: Pygocentrus nattereri; assembly: GCF_015220715.1. Lineage (NCBI taxonomy): Eukaryota > Metazoa > Chordata > Actinopteri > Characiformes > Serrasalmidae > Pygocentrus > Pygocentrus nattereri. The sequence continues at coordinate 16,985,567 of NC_051213.1, forward strand.
TCTGCTCCACAGAGCCTCAAACCATGAGAAACGATTGCAGGGGGTCAAGGCCAGGGCCATCTCCATCTCCGGTAAGACACAACATGCTCACACACCTCTCAACTCTCGTTTGTTAGTGGTGCTGAGAAATGGGATGAAACAAGGATTAGCAACTGTATCCTGGTTCTACAAAGCATCCATCAGTGACAATGATGACCCACAGACAGACTGACTTTAGGAATCCTGAGGAAAATTGCAGCAACAAAAAGGGCTGTTCTATATATAATTGAAATATATTTTAATACATATAATTGAAAAAAAAAAATTACAGAATTGACCAGACTTCAGTGGACTTGAACGACTCTTGTATGCTTGAATGTAAGCAAATATTTTGAAAGAAGTATTAAGAATGGCTGTTGTGTGCATGTTTTTTCTATTGTAGCCAAGTGTACGCTGATACCTAGCATGTATGGTGGACCTTTGTCTCTAGTTGTGCTGTACTACATTCCTTTTAATTTAAGAATAATGCACATGAACTACATTCCTCTGAGTGTTTAGGCCCCCCTCTGAGTGTTTAGGCTTACTCTACATTTGCCAGTGTTTTGCATATGCAGTTCTCAGTGATGTGGTTTTGCAGCTCATAATATAAATCATATTTTACTGTATTGTCTGAGATGTATTGATTATTTGCACAGTGTTTTTAAGAAGTATTCTGGCTGTGTGCCATGTAGTAGTCGTAGTTGTTTTTGGGCATTCACTTTGAAGTCTGTCGTGGCGTTCATTACCACACAGTCTGTTTATTTAGAGCTTCTTCCAAGCAGTCTTTAAAGACTTTGTTGCCAAATATATTGCGCTCTTGTCTAAGCACCTTTGTCAGTTACCCTCTACTGAATACAGTGTCTCTCTCTCTCTCTCTCTCTCTCTCTCTCTCTCTCTCTCTCTCTCTCTCTTTCATGCATACTCTTTTGGATCTGCAGATGAGATTAGTGGGGACGGTAAAGTCATGCTCTTGTTTCTTGTATGACCAAATTCACCCAGGCTAAACATTTAAAAGGCAAAATAGTCTGTCCTAGATCTGTTTGAACAGCATTGCTAACTTCAGCAGGGGTTACCTAGGACATTTTAGACTTTGCATTGTCCACAACAGATATCCACATCCAAAATATCATGTTAAGGTGTTCTACTTTCTTTGTGACAACCAATACAGCTTTAAGCTGTTTCATGGGCCATTATTTAGCAGCTTGGTTGAATTGGTCATCTGTAGCATTGCTGACATTAATACAATTTTGATATTGGTATGTGGAACCACTCTGATAAAAGTCTGCTGTGAGATTTAGGGTGGTTTTATCTTGTTTGTATTGCCATGGTGCGTTCTTTTCGGATTTGTATCTGTTAAAAACAGCTGTTGCTTTCTTTCCCTGATCAGAGGTGAAATATTTGGCAGCTGCCCTGATCTCTGGGGAGTCCAATCTGAATGTATTTGTGTTCTATATATATAATATTTTGCAGTCACATTTGGAAATGGATGAATACAGTCTGATAAACCATATGTTATGTTGGTGACTGTATCCAGGCTTTATATTAGTGTCCAGCTGAGCAGAGAGAGATTCCCTCCTACAGCTGCATTCTTCTGCCTCTCCCGGCCTCTTGGCAGCAAAACACTGTAACTTTTTCCTTAAAAGCAGCCTGGAGAGACACAATGAGTACTGATCTACCCATGACTTCATCTGCTTTTTCCAAAGCTGTGAAGAAAAAAAAATAGCCTCATCCTGCTCATCTCTCACTCTCTCGCGCTCTCTCTCTCTCTCTCTCTCTCTCTCTCTCTCTCTCTCTCTCTCTCTCTCTCTCTCTCTCTCTCTTTTAAATACCACAGCTGTGCAGATCTTATTAGGCTGCCAAACCTGTTAAACATTCAGCTGGGCTGGAGGAGAGCAATATGGATTCTTTATCCTAGCCCTGAAAACAGAGGGGGTCTGCTAGTTTCTTGAGCACCTTGTCATTCAGTGGTACTATGAAAAAAAGTGGGGAACTGTTTTGATGTTTTTTCAAGCTGTTCTGCTGCTGTGTTTTGGTTAATTCTGCCTTCTCCCTACAGAGACAGACGACTATGCGGAGATCATAGATGAAGAAGACGCATACACCATGCCCTCCAGTGAGTACAAGTTGTCACTCGTGAGTCTGAGCTGCTGGATAGGTTGCCGCTGTTTTGTACTTCAGTGCAGTTGGTTATGGTTTAGTGTTTGAGTACAAGAGAATGAGCCAAGCTCAACAATGAGAGGGTTAAGAGACTGAAACAGAATACATGTGGCTTAAGATACTGAAGTAGTTTTTCCTTAATGTCTTACAGACAGACTTTAGAAGGGAAAGCTAGTAGTAGGTGTGGCAGCTGTGCTAGGGTTAATATGTTGTTTGTACTAACTTTCCTCACCTTGCTGAGTGTCTAGAGCAGATGTTCCTGAAACCTTTCATTTGCTCATAGCTCATGCACAGCATTAACCTAGTTTCTAGTGTGTGCTCCACTTTTTCGTCTACTGTTTACTTTCTCTGCCTCTGTTGATCTTGGGGAGTTTCTTTCTGCTGAGCAAGTCTTGGGCTTTTCATGCTGTTCCTTTATATGGCTGTTAGCCTATACCAGCATTCCTTACTCATGATCCAGTACATTTCATACAAATACATACTAGTTATAGGCACATCATTTCAGATATTAGAGATGGGCTGACTTTGTTACCAATTGGCCAAAATCATGTTTTGTGCACCAGAATATAGAACAATAATTTAGCACATACTACTGTAAGAAGTTTTTGAAGTTTGATATTATCTGAATTTCTGCATGAATGTAATAAGATAATCTGACCTTCCACAAAAGTCAGCAGTATACTTCAAACACTGAAAGAACTAAATGCAACCAAACTACCACCGAACACTGTTGTAAATAAACTTCAAAAGAGAGTTTGGTAGCCAAATATTATTTGTTTTCAAAAATGAATCTTAAAATGACAATCTCAGATTAATATCTCAAAGTGCTTTAGTGCTTTAGTACTAATACTTGCAACATAGGTGTAGCGTTATTTGTATTTTGACTGCTTAACAACTTTAAGGGTCCAGTTAAATTTGGGAGGAAAAATATGAAGAGGGCAAAATCTTTTAATACCAAAATCTTCAGGGAAGGCTTCAGGGCATTCTTTTCCACAGATTGTGATAGCAGCAACTTTTGAAAATGTCATTAATTTTTCCCTGAAAAAAATGCTTCCTCCTTGGAGTTCCTTATATGAACATGATGTGCAACTAGGTTAGGTGTCTTGTTCCATAACTGCCAAATACACATAGAAGCAACATAACGTTTACATGTGTTTGTTCAGCTCCCACTTAGATCTTGCACTCTATCTGTACTTCAGTTTATTTGGCTTCTAAGAAAAGGAAAAAAAAAAACAAAAAGGAAAAATAACCACAGAATGAATATTGGCATTTCTTTTTTTACTTCTGTACCGGAAAATGTATCATGTAAAAAATGATAACACTGTGCACATTTACCTGTAAGTTCAACTTTTTCATCTCTCATTGCAGTAGTGCTGTGAAAAGCAAAGTGGGCTTCCTTTTTTGTTCAGAGTGGTGTTGTCTTCTATCATAACCACTTCAGCTGTCATTTTCAGTATTTTACTGTGTTTCTGATGACTGTTAAGTGTTTTTGGGGCTGATACTGATTGTTGATCACCTTTTAGTTTGATTGAGGGTGCAGCTGAATGGTGCATTTAAAGGTGCAGAAGCAAACCCAACAGCAAAAATGTTCAGTGCTCCTGCCTCCTAAATTCATGGATGCGCATTGCCAAGACAAACAACTTTTAAAACAAACAAATTTTAAAAGAAATGAATCGTCAAAGCTTTGACAACAAACCATGTTAATTACAGTTCTGCACATTCACACAGTGAGATTACAGCAAAAAAGAAGCCAAATATGTAACATACTTCAGGGAAAAAAAAGTTTTTCGTTGGTGCAACAGATATGATGAGGCTGAAGTTGATTTCCCAGCTTCTTGTTTAAATGTTCACATTCTGCCTTAAGTGGTGCGAAATAAGGCTTATATGTATTAACATCACAGATCATCTCTCAGGATCAGCCAAGTTAGAATAATATTTGGGCTAAAATAGGCAGATAATGATGCATAGCCGATTAATCCTTCCACCTCCACAGTGTCCTTGTACTGACTTTTGTAGGACACCCACTTCTAGGGAGAGCAGATTTGTGCCAAATTTCTTCTATTTGTAAAATATCCGCTGGATGATAAAAGAAACTTGAGAGATCTATTTTAAACCTTTCTGGTTCTTTTTACCTTAAGTTTTTTTTCTCAATTTTTCTACACACTTATTCCATTAGTTTTGCACAGCAGTAGAGCAGGTAACCAACGAAAGTCTGATTTATTGTATGGGGGGGGCAGGTGAATGTCCACTGGAACACCTTCAATCCATGAAGTCATTCATTTAGAGGTCTACACACTTTATCGTTTAAACTGTTTGTTCAGTGAATATATTGCGCTATAAACCTGTAGTCTTTAGTACTGTATCTTAGATCACATTTAATGAGTTGTTCATGCAGTAATCCAGGTAATTGCAAACACTCCACAAACTTAAAGTAAACCAAAGTAGCGCATTACTATGCTGTCTGGCAGTGTGGCCACATTCTTTTGTAGAAAACAAAAGCTCACATTTTCCATCAGTGTAACCAAAGAGATTTTATTCTTTTTTGACTCTAGTCCACATTATCTAGAGCTTTACTATTGTAGGGATTAGCCATTAATGATTATTTTGACATTCAGTGTTATATATCCAATTTTGTCTCTTCTCATATTAATCTCACTCCAGAATACTATGGACTAGATGAAGGTAAAGGTCTTTCTCCTGCTTTTTCCATTCTTTTGCTTGTGCTTGTGCAATGCTGAACCTCTATGACCTTTTATATATATGTGTGTGTGTGTGTGTGTGTGTGTGTGTGTGTGTTTGAGTGAGTGAGCGAGAGAGAGAGAGAGAGAGAGAGAATGTGCGTGTGCTTTTTCCTTTGCCTGTCAGTTTGTGATTGTGTTTTTTGGTCCCAAGTTACTAATTTCTGTGAACATGAACTTTCACAAGTGTGCTTAGTGGCTACATTGAACAACCAGAAGGAGCAGTTCTAAAGAGTTTTTGGTTGCTGTATTTGTTCAGTGTTTTATCCTTTTCACAGCATTCCTTGGTTGTGGCTGATGAGCTGTTTTTACTTCTAGCCCATCAAAAATCTAAACCTAAATTCAGTAGAACTGAGTTTCATAGAGTGAATTGTTTTCCTGATTGTTGCATGTGTAAAGTGCTATTGTTTGGATCTTATAACAGTATGTGATCTCATTGATTCCTGCAGATTAATACAGTACTGTGCAAAAATCTGAGAAAATCATCTGTAAAGCTGCTTATCACAAAGCTTTTATTTGTTTAAAACGGCTCTATGATTAAATAAATACATAATACATTTTGGTTTTATGTGTGTCAGTGTGTTTAAACATTTCCAAGGCTCTCCTTGAGGAAGTCCAGTATTTACAGTTACCATCCAGTTGCTGCTTCAGCTTATCAGTCCTTTATTAAATTAAATCAGGTGCTGCTGATGGAATTTAACAACCAATGCAATGGTTGGAGTGCAGCGAGATGTCAGGAACCAAACCGGTGTTCCTCTAACTGTAAGGACAAAACAGTTTTTATATTTATTATTTGTTGTAATACTGTTACAGGTGTATGCAGACATTTTGAGTGAATGTAAGTTAACACATCCTCTGCAGAGAACACACTTCTGCACATTTTAATGGACAATTATTGTCTTTTTGCATTTAACATATTGGAAACATAGTAAAACATAATGTGGCCTGCTGGAAAGTTATGACATTTTGTGTTGTATTTGTGCACTAAAGTGTCATATTTAATAAAATAAAATATCATAATTAAGTGTGTTCATTGTAGAGGATATTGGATTATTTTCACTTAGAAAATCAATTAACATATGACTATATTGTGATTTTGCTGGCAAAGCCAAAAACCCACTTACTAATGTTCTTGGCTGCCTATGGTTTTTGCGCAGTACTGTACACATTTAGTTTAGAAGTGGTAACTGTTTGAATAAAGCAAGCCTGTAAATGAATTAAAATTAGTTTATAACTTTAGTTGTGAAATTGCTACTAGGGCCCAATGATTTTGCAACTGATTGCTGCGTTTGCCTAAATGCTGTCTAGACAGTAACATTGCTGGAGCTTATATCGAATGTTTCAGAGTAAAAGTAACAGTTTAGGGTCTGCTTTGTCATATTCATTATGATGTGAGAGGTCAGACTGACCCTGGATCAGTGCTCTCACTCTGAAACATTTGATTTGAGCCCTGGACTCCAAGTGTGGCCCTCTGAAATGCTGTTTTCTGTTATGATGATTCTGAAACTGTGTGTTCCCTCAGCCAGGGACTACGAGATCCAGAGAGAGAGGATTGAGCTAGGTCGCTGTATAGGAGAAGGACAGTTTGGAGACGTTCACCAGGGAGACTATGTTTGTCCGGTACTCAATTTCCTGTCCACTGAATGTGATGGTAGCACGCCTGTGAAAAATATTGTAGTACATTTCAGTAAAGTTTATTAAAGGTTGTCACAATTACTTGATTGAACTTGATTTCTCAATTCAGAAACTGATGGACACACATGTATATGTGTTATTTTTGAGACATTGTTTTTATTTTTTGTTAATGAAGTCATTTTAAAAGCTTTGACTTATCCTTTTCCAGTGACTTTGAAATCTTTGAAAGTTTATGTATTATTTGTTTTTGGTCATTTTTGGAAAATAAAATAATCTATATATATTTTTTTCTTTCTGTAGGAGAGCCCTGCCCTCTCAGTGGCCATAAAGACCTGTAAAAATAGCACCTCTGACAGTGTTCGAGAGAAATTCCTCCAGGAGGCCTGTAAGTACTGATCATTTACAGTATGAACACTCATATACAGTATATACAGTACTCATGTGTGCATGTTTTGCAGCTGTGTATTTATTTGTTGATTCTTTTAAATTGCTGTGTATATACTCAGTCATTTACGTAGGACTGTACAGAATTTTCAGAATCCATAATGTGTCACTGTGCTGTATAGCCAAAAACTTTTGAGAGTTCAGGAGCTGCAGCTCTGCAGAGCTCTTCTTTTTGGGCTAATTGTTAAAGTTTATTTGTGTAACCCAAGGCTGTAACCCAATGATTAAAAAACAATATATATATTGTAATTAATGACATAGTTTGTATTTAATCATGATCAATGCTCATTGGTCTTATTTGCTCAAAATTGACCATTTAAGAAGGATTTTTTCCACTTAAATGTGTCATAGAATGGAAAACTGTATTTTCTTTGGCGTAATTAAATACCAAGTGCTCGGTACCTGGACCTGACATACCTGAACTGGAATGAAAATGGAGGCTGTGTGGAGAAATGTACCATTCCAGGCCATGTAGGGTTGTCAGCATTTTTCAGATGTTTCTCAAGGAGCCAAACTGTCAACAGTCATAGCTGATGTTCATCTTTAGACGAGGCTGACACTGGCTGTTTATTCACAGCTTCTTAATAAAATGTTCTATTCACAAAACACACTGGCGAAAATGAAAACCTTCAGATCACGATTAATAGAATCCTGGACTTTCATTTCACAACTTTCAACTTTGCGCAGCACATTTTTCTCTGTGAAAACTCCATGCTGTGTGATTTTTATCCACTTTTTAAAAGTTAAGGCTGCTTCATCTTAAATCGACAGTTTCATTGTGAGCTAACAACTGTGATTTACTTTGTGTTGCTGTTGACATTGAAAGAAAGTAGCTAGTACAGGTAACGTTAGCTACTAGCAAGCTTCAAGTATCATAGCCAGCAAACTAGTATGATGAGCTTATTAACATGGATGTTACTTTTATTTTCCTGCCGTTTTTATTTTGGCATGTTGCTTCTGTGTGAGCCATCGCAATACCTCACTATAAATCGGCATATCGGAGCAGACCCCATCAAATTATTCATAAGCGTGCCGGAAAAGGGATAACCAGCTTTTTTAATTTTAGGGTCAAATCATATGTTTCTAAATGGGCATGCAAACCGCATCTGGGCGTTTTTCAGCCTGACCAAAGTCACATCCCTGCTATGTAAACATCAGAGAACACTGAATACATTTGTTTTGTGACATCTTTAATATGTAGTGCATTTTGGTATAGCTATGTAAGTGGGAGGGGAAGCTTAAACATTAATATTTTACTTCTGATAATTCAGTAGCGTTATTTTCATGGCAACAATACAGGGTTCAAATGAACTTGAACAGGGAAATTACTTGATTTCATTTAATCACTTGATTTCCATAGAAAGTATTGAACATATTGCTTTAAAAGCTGAATTTGAAGAGGGCTACAGTCATCATACGAACATGCAGCACACTTTAAGGACATGTAAAAAGTTAATGTCATTAAAAAGGTAGCACCTTTAATAATATTAAGATATTAACACATTCACTTTGATAGCCGTAGTGTAAACAAGTGAATATGCATTGTTGGCACAGATTCCTATTCTAATAGGAATAGAAAATCTAATGATTTAAATTGTGGATCCATGATGCCTTCCATGGTGTTTTCCTGAAATGGTAAATGTCTCCAGCTCATCTGTGTGTTTCCTCAGTCAGCTTGTTTAGAGAGACAGAGTCCTGTAAGCACAGTGTGATTTCACCTCATTCAGCAAGTGTTTACATTAAGTTTCCATCACAATAAGGCATAAGAATGAAACTGGGTGAAGGACAAAGAGAAGTGTAAACATTGTGAAGTTGTAAAAGAGCAGCTGTTGTTAGAGAGCCTCCTCATGTCTTGTCTAGGTCTTACAGAGGACACCAACATGTATGTGTTTTGAATGTGAGTTTGGAAGTTTTATAGTGTAGATATAGTTTTAGTGTCTGGGAGAGTACATTCACTGAACAGAGCTCTTCCTGTCTTTTTATTTTCCCTCTATTCTTCATTGTGGATGTTTTACATTCTGTATCTGGCATCACGTTTATGCTTGGGGTGTTCTCTCACTAGCTGCATAGGAGTTGTTTGTCTATATCTTATCTCCCCAAATACAGTTTAATACTGTTAACATTTCTGCTGCAGTTTCCTCGAACTCTCATTATAGGAAATCCCTTGTGTTAGTTTTTATTTACAGTACTCAAATGTAGTTTTGGGGGCAGTCTCTGAATACAAGTTACATCTTCCCTGTTTATTACTCTGTAAAGTAAATATATAATCTATTCATTTGTATCCATCAGTGAAGTTATAATAACTACCAATAATGACCACATTTACAAATTGAATCTCAAAGTTATCCCCCTGTAATTAATGGAAAACATAAGTGAGGCAAACACTTGATTTTACAGTGTGTCTGTAATCTTTCTCACAGACAGTATTTTTATCAAAACACAAATCAAACAGTCTTAAAAAAGGGATAATAGATGTGTCTCAGAAGTTTTGAGCACTGTATATGTTTATATGCTGTTATTTTAGTCATAGTAATGTTTTGGTTTTTGTGGCCACCAACTTGAACCACATGCCCAGACAAAAAGGCATTCTCGTCATGAAAATGTGTTTATCAAAGTGAAATAGCTTGAGGTTTGTAAATATAGTTATTTGAGTCTCTCACTGTGCCTCTGTAGTGACCATGCGGCAGTTTGATCACCCACACATTGTGAAGTTGATTGGTGTCATCACAGAGAACCCTGTTTGGATCATTATGGAGCTCTGCACTCTGGGAGAGGTGAGCAGTTTGTTCTTTTTAACGATACTGCAAGAATTAGACCAAGGACATTGGCCCTAGACCAGCATAGGATGCTAGGCCGAATTTTACCAGATACATTTTTCATAACACAATGTCCCATAAATGATCAGTGACTTAATCACAGAGCTTACAGGACTTAAAAGGAGTTGTTATTTATAATGGTGCACCATTACATCATCACTAAGGAGTTCAGCTAGTTTAAGACAGCATAATAATAGTTTCTTGAAACGTTGGACATGATTGTCGTATCGTGTGAGGAAAATTTGCTGAGTGGAAAGTGCAGTATTTCTATTAATGTCCATATACTGACACTGAGCTGTCAGATTGTCTAACAAACATCAACTCTTCAGCCAAGAGACAGTGTCCATGCTGTCACTGAGTGATGGATATAAACTCTGAGAAATGAAATGAATTACTTTTAAGTCTTGCAATCTGCACCAAAGCCTTGTAACTTCAGTGTGAATGGGCAGAGCTGAACTGCTGTAGACTGAATAGCTGCATGTATGACAAAAAACAGTTAATTCAGTTTTCGTATACGGACTGTATTGACTGGGGAGTGAACAATACATTTTAAAACTTCACCAATGCTTATACATCAGGTTTTTATTTGTTTATTTTTTATAATCCTTGTCATTATCTTGAATTTCTGTGTGAGTTGGGAGGAGAAATGGGAGCATTAGACCTGCTTGTGTGTATGATAATATTCTATAAGAATAGATGTAGAGATAAATTATAGATAAAAGAAAATTCTAGATAGAAGATGGTGTTATATTAAAGCGATGAGCCACTCAAGCCAATAAATGATGTAAATAAATCTCCCCAAGTGAACACTCACTAGTGCCATGTGTAGTGCCTTGGTTGAGATTCTCAGTTAAAAATGCATACAAATCAACAGAAGCTGCTTTACTCATGTGTGTCCATATGAAATACTAATCAAATCCATCGGTTCTTTATCAGTTGCTCTCATGTTTGAATTTTTTTTCCTCTTATTATTCCAGTTGCGCTCTTTCCTGCAAGTGCGTAAGTACAGCTTGGATTTAGCCTCATTGATCCTGTTCTCCTATCAGCTCAGCACAGCGCTCGCCTACCTGGAGAGCAAGCGCTTTGTGCACAGGTGAGTGTGTCTTGTGCATAGAAATCAACTAGCCTTCCCTTGTTTCCCATAATGACCTCGTCTGCTGTCTTCCAATTAGGGTTTTGCTAACGCCACATTGCATTTCATCTCTCTCACAGTAGGTGCTCTCCATGACAACCAGTCTGTAATGAAGTCATGCTCTTTCAGTTCTGCTTCTGCCTGTGGCTTTAAAATGACATTTGCTTTCTCCTGCAGGGACATAGCTGCTAGGAACGTGCTGGTGTCATCTGTAGACTGTGTGAAACTGGGGGACTTCGGCCTTTCCAGATACATGGAGGACAGCTCTTATTATAAAGGTTTTACCTCCGTAGTCCTTTTACAGAATGCAGCTACACAGCCACTGCATGACAGATGAGAGACAATTTTATACTGGCAATATGAGAAATACCACCTATATTTGCCTGTACCTAATTTATTTAGGATGGGCTTTCTTTAAATTGAACTATTGTCTTCATTTTGACAGGGACGCAAAGCACTGTTGTTTGATATATACTTAAATTGGGCTTAGCATGTCTGCTATGAGTAGTACATTCCATAGTTTTGCCAAGTTTCTGTTTGTTAATTCATTCCTTTTCTGTGTTTTAATGAATGAGTTCACTCTGGCTGTCTATGAACCGAGCCATATTCTTTGTCTCTTTAGCCTCTAAAGGGAAACTGCCTATTAAATGGATGGCGCCAGAATCTATTAACTTCAGACGCTTTACCTCATCCAGTGATGTGTGGATGTTTGGTAAGTGTGTGTGTGTGTGTGTGTGTGTGTGTGTGTGTGTGAGAGAGAGAGAGACTTTAGTATTGTGAAAAAGAGGGTATCTGTAATTGTGAACATTTAGAGAGAAAAGGAGCTTATGGAATGTTGGTGTGTGTGTGTGAATAAAGCAGTTCTGTCTTTGTGTGTGGTTCCACAGAGATGCAGACATTTGACACTGTGAACCTTTAATTCCACTGACATTGGTGTAAATCATCTCTTCCGGTCTCTCTGTGTGCTTCATCAGCACATGGGGGTGCATGTGCTGGTGTACATGCACCTCCTAGGAGTATACTCACATTGGGGTTAGGTCAGAAAATTCCGGCTTTCATTTTCATGCTTGCTTTGTTTTTCAAAAAAATAGGCAGAGGTATTTTCTGCTTATCATCCAAATCCCAAACACATTCAGTGGTGTTAAGGTCTGAACTGGTCACTGGGGAACTGGGGTGAACAGACCATCATTCTAAGAGCTCCAGCAACTACTTTGCTCATTGTCCTTTTTCCATTTTCCATTTCCAATGTCCATTTTCTCAGTGAGGCTTCTTGACAGCTACATATCAATTCAGACCTGTATTAGACAGAAACACCTGTGGATTTTCTTCTGTCGATCAAAGATTAAAGCTTAAAGTTCTTTTTATCTGATGGTGACAGTTTTGGTGGTGTACCAGGTCTTGCATGGTTGTAACTCATGTTCCTTAGACTTTTCCTTTCCCTATGCAAGTAGATTAACATGAACGTAATGGCCATTTTGACTAGAAATGAAATAAATGAAGGTTGGTCTCTGGCTTTTAAAATACTGCACTTCTCAGAGACAGATGACACAAGGAACTCAGCCATCCATAAGCTCCTGAGTAAGAGACAGGCCTGTTTGACATTCTACCCCAGTCGTTTTATATTGCATGCACAAATGAGTACTTAATTCATTTTAATCAGGAACAAACAGACTAAGTGGTAAAGATCAAAGATCAGAACTCACGGTCAGATGTATGCATAGTATTGCAGAGTGAGTTCTCGGCTCTTACTAGAACGAAAACTAAATCCAGGCGCAGACACTGTGTGGAAAATGATTAAAGAGGAAAATTCATTCCTGTACAACCCATTGTAGACTTACATGTGTCTCATCAAGCACACCCTTCTCATCAGTTTGTTTTGAGTCATCAGTCATTTACAATGTGTGTGTGCTAATGTACAAATAACTTGATTCCTTTTATAAAGTTAAGCGGCAGTTGGACATGGTTTAAAGTTTACATTGAACTTTTCTACTTTTTCTACTTACATTGAAAATTATGTGTAGACTAAAAAAAATAGAAGGGATACACAACAGGAGGTTTAATATTGAAGGGGGCACAGGACTGTGAAAGGTTTGGGAACAGCTACACTTACATATTTGCATCATGATACTGAAAAAAATTACTAAAGAGTCAGAGAGGTCTAATGTAAAACGCTTCAGTCTGGAGGAACTTATAGAGTCAGAAAGGTTCACTGTGGTGGTGATGGGAACATTTAATGTCCCTAAAAGCAAGCAATTACATGAAATGAATATTACCTGATGCCTAAGACATTTTTTTTATGAAAGTTTTGATAAAGTTTTGAAATGTAATTTCAAAATTACATTTCATGAAACATGCAGAGTTTCGATGTTTTATGGCAAAATAATACTCACAAATACATACGAAAACTCACACATCTAAGTTCACTGATCATTTTGGATAGCAAATAAAATGGCTATAATTGCTTTGTGATCCCTGGTTCTTCTCACCACTGCTGTAGAGAAGGCTAAACTGGTAAGTTTTTCTACAATGTACCATTTCATATTTAACCACTCTGAATGACTTTGCAGCATTTTGAAAAATTAGTACAATTCCCTTTAAAATCATAGCTTAAGATATTAAATTGTGTAGGCAGCTGAAGATCCTGTATATTCACATGTGTGTAGTGATTAAATTAATATCCGCTCTGTGATTGGTTTGGTTTGAGTGTTTCCTCCTGGATTTCTGTTGGTTTGCTATGCTGACAGTAAATTCTCATGTTGTTTCCAGGCGTGTGTATGTGGGAGATCCTGATGTATGGGATCAAACCCTTTCAAGGTGTGAAAAACAATGATGTCATTGGCCGTATTGAGAATGGCGAGCGGCTAGCCATGCCACCCAACTGCCCCCCGACCCTGTATAGCCTGATGACCAAGTGCTGGGCATATGACCCCAGCAAGCGGCCCCGCTTCAACGAACTCAAAGCACAGCTCAGGTCAGTACCTAGCATGACACTGTGTGATGAGAGTATGCCTAATCTTCAGTTTTGTGTGTCCTTGCTTTGTCTACCACTTTAAATGCTTGTTTTGTCTGCCTGTATGCACATATCTTTGTGTGTGCTGGAAGGTATTTTTGTGTTGACACCAGGGGGCGGTAAAACTCTGAATAGTAATTTGAGGTATTTTTAGATCAATGTGCATGCATTACACTCACCGGCCACTTTATTAGATACACCTTTCTAGTAAAAGGTTGGACCCCCATTTTTCCTTCAGAACTGCCTTAATTCTTCACGGCATATTTTCAACAAGGTGTTGGAAACATTCCTCAGAGATTTTATTTATTTGAGTAACTGTTGCCTTTCTATCATCTCAAACCAGTCTGGCCATTCTCCTCTGACCTCTCACATCAACAAGGCATTTTCGTCCGCACAACTGGCGCTCACTGGATATTTTCTCTTTTTTGGACCATTCTCTCTAAACCCTAGAGATGGTTGTGCATGAAAATCCCAGTAGATCAGCAGTTTCTGAAATACTCAGACCAGCCCGTCTGGCATCAACAACCATGCCACGTTCAAAGTCACTTAAATCAAGCAAGCAAGCACTTAAATCACATTTCTTCCCCTTCTGATGCTCGGTTTGCATTTCAGCAAGTTGTCTTGACCACCTCTACATGCCTAAATGCATTGAGCTGCGGCCATGTGATTGGCTGATTGCCTATTTGTGTTAACAAGCAATTGTACCTAATAAAGTGGCCGGTGAGTGTATGTCTCAGAAATGTGAAGTGGGACATAACAAATAAGATAAATTTCCACTTCAACAAGACAGTTGTATTTTCTTACATACTTAATGCCTGTTTTTTGCTGGATGCTGTGGACTAAACACCGTGTTTAGTTTCCTAAATTGTTAACATTTTCAGGGCAGGCAACAAAACTGATCGTAGGCTAGAATGAAAGGGCAGAGTATCTGGCTAAGTCCAGCAGGGGTGTCATGAGACCTTTGAGGTCAGTCATGAATACATACCAGGGAAGTTCCCTCTCTAGCCCTGACTAAGTTCACCAAGTCTGTGATACTTCCTGTCTGAAGATAATCTCATGAGAAATCACAAGGGTATTGATCTCATAGTCAAAGCCATAGCCCCTCAGCCTCTCTTATATTCTGTATTCATTTGTTACTCTTTCCTTGTTTTAGTCATTTGCTGACACACACGAACACACCCATTCCCGTGCACAGGTACAGAATTAATGTAAAGACATTTTAGGCTAGAAGAAATGTTAGACATCACTGATGATGCAACTGAGCGCTCCCAGCTGAGCATTCTCATTCATGTACACACATGCTTGCAGTGCCGGGAAGCTGAGAAATCACATGATGATGTGAAGCTCAAAGCAAGTCACTGATGCGTTCTCAATACATAATGCAGTGTTTTAACTTTGGTTAAACTAATTTGAAAGAACATGAATGGTTGTTTAGCTGGCAGGCCTACCCTTTATCCATTCATTTACACGTTCAACATCTTTCCATTTTGTGGTTCACTAGCCAAATTGGAGCTGTAAGTGGTATAAATTGAGTGATTGTTTCTGTATAGAATCTATTGTTTTAAAGTGCATTCCTAAGGCCCCTCATAGATGTAATAAATTTTGTGATGGTGCCTATTTGTACATAGCAGCTAAGCTATAAATTTGTAGTTCCGAATGCTGTGGTGGCTGAGCACAAGGAAAGTATTACAGCCAGACTGCACCTTCATATTCCCCCCTCTCTCTCTCTCTCTCTCTCTCTCTCTCTCTCTCTCTCTCTCTCTCTCTCTCTCTCTCTCTCTCTCTCTCTCTCTCTCTCTCTCTCTCTCTCTCTCCCCCCCCCCCCCCCCCCCCGACTCTCTCCCACATCAGTGGTTTTCCTACTGTGCCACTGTCTTGGAAACGATGTAAATATTTACACTGTTAATACTATTTACCACATAATCAGGCCCATAAAAGCCACTGGATGCAGGCCCTCAGGTGTGGCTAGTGTAATCATCTATTAGGGAGTTATGTCTTTTAAATGCTGCATATATATGTGTGCTTTTTTCAGTGGTCTTTGGGTTTTTGTTGCTGAAGTATGCTGTGTATTTTCTCCATGCCTTCAGATGCTACAAAACACATACATAAGGTTACTGTCGAGAGCTGTTGTGCTCCACCATAGCGCAACTGCTAATGCATTTAATGTTAGTATGAGACTGTAAGCCCGTTAGTGATAATAATTAGGGATGCAAATATGTGGCCACTGACAATATTTAACCAAAAATGGTCAAAAGTGACACTTGTTCTTTGGGATCACTGTTCATGTTGCGTTTGCCAAAGATGTTGAATGCCAAAGGTTTAATATCACTCCACATTGGTATTAATATCAAAAAAGAAAAAGTGTCATCAGGCTGTTTCCACAACAGAAGCTGTGAGCATGATTGATTTCTGTAGCCACAGGTTTTGAAATGACTGAAAAAAGTCCAAAGTATACCTTAAAATATTCAAAATAAGAGTTAATTGCCTTGGATGAATAGCTGTTCTCTGTTGTTGAGGACAGTGAATTTTGTGGCATATTAATATGTAACTGTGATTTATAAAGCTGTTGGTAATAATAATATGGGATGCACCAGTTATTCTGCCACTGAAAACATTTAGCCAAAAATGATGTCCTAAGTACTGTAATAATTTTAGTAAGTTTATTTTATGCAAACAGCTTTATTTATCAGCTTGGTTTGGTTTTTGGTGTTAAGCCCAGTGTGTCTTAAGTTTTGGTTTTTGCCAGTGATGAAGAGCTTTGTCCTGTTTTAGAGGAAACAGACACTGCCTCAGGACTACGGCTGATTGATGATAACCAATCAACCACTAGATCACAACTTTTTTGTTTTGTTTTGTATATTTTTATAATATTTTTGAGTAGATTTGTATATAGATTTGTATATTTTTATGCCACTCTGTGCCAGAGACCTGGTGATTAATCGGAACAAATGCTAACTTAACTGTAAGAGGTTCCAAACTATAAAAATAGATATAGGTGGCAATACTGCGATCACTCTACCCAGTCTCTGACATTGGTTTTGTGGCAAACTGTTACTCAGTTGCAGTTGCAATACATTGCACACTCTAGAAAGCACTGCCTTTTTTAATGCAGGGGAACTAAGCCAAGTGTAACAGGCTGCCCCGTTGAGTTTAGCAGTCTAGCTGCAGGGACAAGGCAAGAAACAGCTGGACCCTTCTCTTTTCTCTTTGCTTTGCACATGTGCCTGCAGATGAAGGTTTGGCAGGGTATATGTAGGTAAGTACTTTGGACTATAAGCTGTTTAGATGAGACAGATGTTTTGCTTTGTACTGTACTGTAAAGAGACTTTTCCTCCCTCTATTTTTCTCTCCCTGTAGTTTATTGTATTGTATCTTATTGTTATTGTATTGCATTGAATATCCCAGAGTTCTGCGTTCAACTCTGTTTCTTTTTCTCTCTGTGTCTGCAGTGACATTTAATTTCTAGCAGTATCTGAGCTCAGGACTGTCTTTTTTCTCTAAACTATTGGTAACTAGCAAAGATACTTTCTCTAGATTGACAAAGCACTTCTTGTAAGTCACTCTGGATAAGAGCGTCTGCTAAATGCTGTAAATGTAAATGTATTTGTTATGCAGCATGTGCTAATGAACATATTTGGAAAATGTACTGTACTTCTTTCGACCTGGGGGCAGTTGCTAAAGCTTTAAATCTTTTACATATACTTGTGCTATCACTACATTTGTAGAGCATTTTAGAGCAGTGATTCCCAACACTGGTCTTGGGGGACTCCCTACCCTGCATATTTGAGTGTTTGCCCTCACCTGATCCAACTAATCTGCTAATTAGCAAATCCTTCCTGAGTTGAAGTGGGTGTGCTTTGGCAAGAAAACATAAAAATATGCAGGGCTGAGGGTGCTTCAGGACCAGGATTGGGAACCAGAGTTGTGATTTCACTGTCCTTAGATTTCTTCAGATCTTTGTTGAATAATGTACTAAAAGTTTTAGGTTGAAGTCTTGAGAATCTGGCCCGAATGACGTAACAGTTGACCATTGATAATGGCAGATATTTAGGTCCTGCAGATTTAAAATCCCATTTTGCAGCTTGCTTTCTATTGTACTAAGCTTCTAACTGAAGGAAAACATATTTTAGTTTTGACTATTTAAAGGTCTTCTGCTCATATGCCAGCCTGTTCAGAGAAGCACAAAATGCAATCATGGTTGAAATAACAAAACATGTAAATACATTGAGGCTTAACCTTTCAGCATGAAGAACCTGACAATAGTATCAGTCTGTAAAGTACTGTTTAACTAAAACTACCACAATAAATGAAGTTGACTGCTATCACTGATCATCTGAATTTCTTGATGCTTAAAACTGTAATGATTACAACATTGTTAAATCATATCGCTCATGTGCTATTTGAATGGAAACGTAGGTAAAGCTCTTCATGGGCAGATAGGCTTAAGGGGTTTCAGTGAGCAGCAGAATTTCAGAATGATCTGCACAGGTGTTTCCCTCTGTCATGTCCTTCATTCATCTGCTGTCAGCACACTTGCTGGGCCTGTCAGGCAGAACAGTGCTTCTATATATAGCTCTTCTTGGAGCCTAGCTGTGAGCCTTTAACTGTATTCTCTCACCATTGGGTTTTGAATGTCCATGCCTCTCACACCTCCATCTCTCAGTTCACATCTCAGAGGGAGAACTTACCAAGTCCACAGCAGGTATGAACATTTCTTTGGCCAGAATTCATTGTGGACAAAGCTTAGAATAGCTTCTGCTATTGAATACATACAAAATTTCAGAATAGCTTTGTTCATGAAGCATGGCTGTCATGTTTTTAATTGTGGCTCTTATTTATTGTAATATTCATAACCATATTAGTTACATATAAATGAGCTGTGAAGATATAAGGTGTTCTGTGACAATGTCTGTAAATTTTTGTTGCTGGATATGACCTCATTCTTCCTTGGAACTCGGTTGTGATCTGCCTGCGTGGGCACGCCTGGTTTAAGACTTCTGCATACACTCAGACTTCAACACAGTCTCAGTGTGAAGAACTCTTGTTGTAGGAGCACGTGTGGCTGGATTTGTTCCTACTGACTGAACTTGGGCTGTAGGAGAGATGTTGTTAGCTCACCCTGGCGCTCTCTGTCAATTTTTCTCCAGCACTATACTTGCGGAGGAGAAGGCACAGCAGGAGGAGCGCAGTCGGATGGAGATGAGACGACAGGTCAACGTGTCCTGGGACTCAGGAGGGTCAGACGAGGCACCCCCAAAAGTGAGTACATCACAGTCAACTAGCACTTATGTTGCTTAACTTAAATTTTCATGCAGGCGGAAAATGAAAATGTGATGTGTAAGTATGTGTCTTGGAACTAAACATCTACAGTGTATATTTTTATATATTTATTGTTCCATGGCAATGGTTTCATTTCACTGCTAGTTTGAAAGTGAGAGAGAGACTACAACCCCAATTCCAATTAAGTTGGGACATTGTGAAAATGCACTACAAAGACAAGATTTTTAATGTTCAAACGGATAAACTTTGTTTTTTGCAAATATTCACTGTGTATTCAATTGAATATAGGTTGAAAAGGATTTGCAAATCATCGTATTCTGTTTTTATTTATGTTTTACAAAACATCCTAACTTCACTGGAATTGGAAGAGGCTTGTTTACCTGTTTAACAAGTTATCACCTTTCACTGCTTTCCATGTAGTTGTTAGGTCAGCACAAGATGTTTATTTGATATATGCAGTATGTTATTTTCGGATTTATATTTTATTAGTATGAAATGTATTCAGGATTCAAGTTAAATTTGATGTGTAATACTGAATGTTAATGTGTGATATGGAAGTGTAATCTTTATATGTGGATTTTCTTTATAAACTGACATGTATAAATGTGTGATGAGGGATTATTCTTATTTTATGTACTTATGCAGATTTAAGGACAAGTTCAGGATTTTTCAGCCAGTAGTTTTTTTTTTTTCATCCAGACTTGGGATTTTACAGGGCCAGTTGTCACCTCTGATAAAGCTGTGATGTCACTTTTACATTAGTGAAAAATCTCTTCAAAATTGATTTGCTTCCACAATACCAAACTTATCCTTTTAATCCTTGACTTTCTCTCCTTATCTTAACTCATCTCAACTTGTGACTGTGATGTTAGAGATCCATGCACAAAGCGCTTACAGATCCTTATTAACTGCAAATGCTGTGATTCCTAACCCTAATTATGGAGAACCCTATCAGTTTCCTTCTCCAACACACCTGATCCACTTCTGCTAATTAACAAGTGATTGGGTTATTTCAGGATCAAGGTCAGGAACTTTTGTCATATGGCATTATCTCATTTGTTATGGCTGGATCCTTCTTCCCCTTCCATAGGTGTACTTTCTGTTACTGACTCCAGACTTTAAGTTCTCTTGAATGGAATGTTATCTGTATACCTCATCCTTTACAGAGGTTCTGTCAGACTTGTATAAATAGTAAGCTCATTAACCTTTTATCTTTCATCTCTTAATGAGTGTGTTTAGTTCTCTTTATGGTTAGTAAAACTTTTTAATTGTAAGTTGAATCATCTTATTATTTAGTTACTAAGTTGTATGTAATATCTGTCTAGTAGTATGTAATATTCAGTGACTACACCATGTATTCAGAGGTTTGTAAGCACCTGCTCCAATTTTCTTCTGAAATTAAGGGTGTTAATGTCAGTCTTTTGAGAAGACTTTACATCAGATGTTGGAACATTGTTGTGAGGATTTGATTCCATTCAAACACATTAGTGAGATCAGGTACTGATGCTGGATAATTGGATCTAAATCACTCCGACTCCTCACTCTAGTGAGCACATTTACGCTTTTACAGTCCAGTGCTTTGAGATGGATGCTTTAGATCCCTGTAGCCAGTGCTTGGCATTGGATATGGTGACCTTAGACTTGTGTGACTGCTCCAGAGCACCCCGTTGTATTGTCAGTGCTTTATTGTGGAGATTATAGAAGTTGTATATGTTCAGTTGAGTGCTTGTTTCAATAACGGGTGCACCCTGTTAGCTGAATTTATTAATGGAATGAATGGATACTTTTGGACATGTAGTATGTTATTTATTATTTGGTAATTACTGTACAACTTATACGTTTTGTACTTTTGAGAGTGAGGAACTGAAGTGTGGGCCCATATACACACTCCTCTGGGTTTAAGGGGATGAAGAATCTGTCTTAATGTTCTTAAAATAATTTTCAGTTGATAGAGTTGAGGATATGGTAGATAGAGCCACAAATTTCCGGTTTAGTTTTAGCCTGCCTATGTGATGTTTTAATAGAAAATTCTTTCCAGGATTCCTTCCGAAAGTCAGGCGTGAAGGCTAGCAATGTTTGACTGCTGGTGATTGATGGGTCTGGCTGGTCACCTCCTGTTAGTTCTCTAGCCTGCACTCTTTCTGCTACTTTGCATGTGCTTTCAGAGCTTCTCGCACTCATGCTTTCACCCTCTGCTGAGCTTATTCATGACCATGCTGTCATTCAGACTGCTTCTGCACAAGTGTTCATGTCTGTCTGTCATTGTCACACTAACGTGAGTGCTAGTACTGTAAATGTCTTGGCTGTGACTCATGTTTGCGTCCTTGTCATGCCTTTCTAAATATCTCCTCTTGTCATCCATCTTGTGTGTGTCCTTGTGTTGTCTGGCTTTGTGTGTGTGCCTTTTTGTGTTCGTGTGTATGTCTGTTTGTAGCCCTCCCGCAGACCCTTCCTGCAGAACAGTGTTAGCATGGACTGTTTGTCTGCTGCTTCTGCTTGTCCTGTGCAGAAGTCTTTCGGCTCTCAGCTCTCACTCAGCTTCTTCCAGCCCCCTGCTGTCCATGCACTAGCGCTGCACTCCCAGACTCCCACCAAACCCCACTGGGGGCCCAGGCTCCGGAGGAGGCCTTCTCTGCCTCCCATGGAGTCCCGAGCTGCCCAATATCCTGACTGCGGTCCCATGGTGCCACCCTGCTTCCCCCTGCGTCAACCAAACCTGAACCAACATGCTCACTATCACCCCCCACAGGCAGGTCTGATAAGAACTTAAATAGGATAACTGGATGTCATATAATCCCTAGGAAATACGCAGCTGCCAGTTTATTATGAATACTTGGCTAGTACTTATACTCAGTGGCATTTTTGTAGATATACAATAACTGACTGTAGCTCATCTTTTGCTGCACAATGTAGCAGCCCCCCTCTACCCCATTTGTTAATGGAAAGGGAACACTGTAGGACTACCACTGACCAAATATTATTTAAATAGTGGACTGTTTTCAGCAGAGAATTGACAGCATGTCGGGGGGTATGTGTGTAGCATTAGTATCTGACAGTAGCATTGGGCTTCTTACACCATTTAGTGTCACTGTAGAGTTGAGAATAGTCAGCCAATTAAATATATACAGCCGGCAGTGGTCAGAAAATGTAGAGCTGCACAATGGGTGATACAAATTATGCAGAGAGAAAGATTAACTTTAATCTTTAACTGTACAACTACAAAGTTTACCAACAAGTACACAGTATTAAATACTCCAGCAGTTCTGACTCACACTTACATTAGTGCAATACACACTAACTACAACTACCATGTTGCTACCACAGCTCCTATGCTGAGAATGATCTATGTACGAAACTTTATCTGGTCAGTGGTTGCCCTGTGGCGGTCCTTTTCCCCTGATGGACAAGGTAGAGACGGACTGATAAATTGTGAAACAGATGAACTACAGTCAGTAATTATAAATCTACAAAATGCAACTACACTACTATTAAACAATTTGGAATCCCCCTATATTAATGAGGTGTATTGTGTTATATCAGCTCTTTCAAATATGAGGCATTCTATGTATTAAATTTATTCTAAAGTAAGTTCATGTATAGCTTTCTCAGTTTGTTTTTAATCATCTACATTGCTGTTCGTTATTATGGACACATCTGACATTACCTTTTTTTTGTTTGGTTTTTTTTTTAACAACTTCCTTGTTTCCAACTAATTGTTAAAAAGCTATGAAATTGCATGGAACTGGATTACTGAATTCATACTGAATTCATTTCATATTTTTTTTCTGAATCCACATTGGTTCATATTGTTGAAAATTGATTTTCAAACTTTTGATCAGTGATTCCAAACTTTTAAGTGCTAGTGTGTATGGCAGAGATCTTCAAATCAACTCTTAAAGATTGGACAGTCCACATTTTTGCTTCAACCCAACTTTGGGCACATATTGATAGAGTACAAATGTGGACTGTCTTGGGGTCCCTGAGAACTGGTTTTCGAACCACTGCTGTATGGTACATGTATTTGATACAATTACCAATGCTTAGATCAGGGTGCCCAATCCTGGTCCTAGAGATTTACAACCCTGCAGCTCCAACCCTAATCTAACACTTGATCCAGATAATGAGAGCCTTCAGAGACATCTGAATATTAGAGCCAGGTGTGTTAGCTCTGAACTCTTCAGGGTGGTAGATCTCCAGGAGCAGGATTTGAGCACCACTGGTGTAGATAAACTGGCAACTCTGTGTTTCCTGATTCCTTTTTAATGCATGTAACGCAGACCTAAACATAATGTGACTGCCTTTACTTGCCACTCACGTGAATGTGCATGAACTGTTTGTAAGTGAGTTTAATTAGTGCTTGTATAAACCCCCAGATCTGTCCTCTACATAAGGATTCTAAAGATGCCACAATGTGGTTTCACAACAGGCAGAAGGGGACATTTGGCCACTGCACCAGCCTCATTTTGACTTGATTATCTGTGTCTTGTGTGTGCCACTGTGTTTCACTCTTTATTCTCCTGTTTTTCGGATCTTTCTTTCCTCTGCTCCTCCGGAGGGGTGGTTGCGTGACTGCCTCTATGAGAAGGTGTTTAAGGTAGATGTGCCTTTAAACTGCAAACGCCTTAAAACTCTCTCCATTCACAGCTGAATGTGGCGCAACATCTCAACCAGTCAGAAGAGGACTTGCTGCCTTCACTGTCCAGTCCTGTCTTGTAATTTCTAATATCATCCCACTCCTTCCCCACGTGTAACAAACTACTAAATAAGAGTACATAAAAAGACTTTTTTTTTTCCTTCTTCTTTTTTTTAACTTTTTGGGATGTTTAACTAACCGCTTGCTTTTTAAATGCCTGTTTTGGTTTTTACCCTTCTACAGCCTGGACTACCTGTCCACACAAAGTAATTTTGTGTGTGCCTGTTTAACCTTTGCTAACTGCAGTCTCTCATCCAAAGGCAAATAGGGTTGGATAGTGACATTGGGGTGTGCATGTGTGTGTTTGCAGCCCAGCAGACCTGGTTATCCTAGTCCACGTTCCAGCGAAAGTTTCTATCCCAGTCCTCAACATATGGGCCAGCACAATCACTATCAGGTACACAAGTTTTCTCTAACATTCAACACATTATCTACAGCGCTGTCAAAAGTGCCCCTCACCCAATTTCTTCTATTGCTAATTTGTCACAGTTAAATGTTTCAGATCATCCAATTAATTTTAATACATGATAAAGACAGCATTAGTAAACACTAAATGCAACTTCTAAATGATCATTTTATTTTTTGAGGATAAAGATAACCCTTGGCAGAAACAGCTGCAATCAAACATTTGCAGTAACTTGCGATGATGCCAGATGTAATGGGACCCAAGTCTTTTAAAAGGTTCCACCTTTTGACCCATCAGTCCACAGAATATTACGGCAGAAGTCTTGGAGGTCATCTGGTGTTTTTTGGAAAAATGCAAGACGAATCGTGTACACTGACCTAAACTGAAATCATCATTTAAAAACATTTATTTACTTGGTTTAACTTTGTCTAATATTAAAAGTAATGATGATCTGAAACATTCAGTTATACAAAAATAGAAGAAATTAGGAAGTGGGCACATACTTTTTCACAGTGCTTTTTTACAATACTTTTTTTTTTTTTTTTTTTTTTTTTTAGGTTTGACTTTGTATATGCAACATCTAGGATGTTATCACAGGTGGATAGAATGCATAGATGTTGAAATGAAAGTCCTTCAGTGTGATTAGATCTAAAATGATTATTTTTAGAGAAATTTGTTTTAAAATGACAGGAACCTGGGTTCACAATGTCTACAAATAGACATTTTATTTACTATCCAAAATGTCCAGTTAACATTAAACACTTCTCTGTAAGTTTCTCTGGAACAGAGCATCTCATATTTACATTTACATCTTAATGATTAAATTATGCAGAATTTTTTTTTAAATGTTGGAATTCCCAAAAGCTTTGCAGTAGGGCCATTGTTGACTCAAGAACACATCTGTAAAAACATGAGCATGTTTTTCATCTTATAAAGCACATGTAAGTAATCTTACAACTGAAAGCCACACTCAAGAGTGAAATAATTTACTCTCCCAGCTATGAAAACATACCACATCCATTAGGAATGCTCTACTCATGCTCTACTATTCCACCAGTGGGCTATCTGTTAGACTTGTATCTCTGTTGGTGTGATATCTAGGTGGGGGGCTACCCTGGTCCTCATGGCATGCCTGCCATGCCTTGTGGGATATATCCTCCCCAGGCTGCTGGGCTGGGCCTTGACCCCCATGATGGCTGGAACCACCACAGAGCTGCTCAAGACCACCCTATGTGGAACCCCAGCTTGGAGGTGAGTGCTGACAGCACAACACATTCACTTGACTTCATGTAATGGTTATGAGTTAGATGAAAGAATCAATTGTGATCAATTTTTGATCACATTATTATGTGTTTGCCATAATAAAATTCTAATTTCAAGTAAAGCTTAAAATTAGCTAATTTCAAGTAAAAAAGTAATAAATCCAAAAAGGCTTGGTGTTCAGTCATGTTTGTGTATTCAGTGTATGTTTAAAAATAACTCTGAATTGTTCTAAAAGAATCAAATCTCTTCCTAACTAATCAAATTGATTTGAATTTTGAGGTCAGAGATGTACACCCCTACTACATCTACATTTTTTTTTCAAATGTGAAACAATTTGATTAGTAAATATATTGTACATCTTTGTGCGTGTGGCAGGATGGTGGGGCATTGCGAGCAGGCATGGGGGGCCAATCCCTTCCACCTCACCTTATGGAGGAGCAGCTGATGCTGCAGCAGCAGCAGATGGAGGAGGACCAGCGCTGGCTGGAGCAGGAAGAGCGCTTTATGGTACTTGGTTCCCTTCTTTATTTTTTCCCCTCTTCTCTGATGAATGTACTCTTTCTGCCTCCTCTAGCACTTGCCTTACTTTGCAGTGGTTTGTCATGTCCTCTACCTCTTTTTTTTTCTTTCTTCCATTGGCTCTTCCTCCTCCAGCTGTATCATGTCATTCTCCTCCTGACTCCTGACTGCTCTCAGCCTTCTCCCACCAGGTTTCCTAAAAAAGTGCTAGAGCTCCCTCTACCAGCTACACTGAACCATTTTTGGTTGTTTTTTTTTTTTGTTGTTGTTGTTGTTGTTGTTGAAATTAATATGTTTTAAGACTTCTTAGATGAGAGTTGTTCTCAAAGTTGCAGGAAAGGCATGATTTGTTTCTAGAGGAAGAAAATGATTTGTTTCTGTGTGGACAAAGTGTAACTTGATGTTCCCTGTAATTATGGTTCTTTCATCTAATTGTAAACAACTTGTAAACAAAAACAATGTTTAGAAACCTCTGTTATCCAGGAACAATGTGTACCCATGGTAGTGTATTTCCTAGATATCTTTAAGGTTTTGCGGTAGACCCGGTGAAACTATGATGTTGTTTTGCGTTATGTGGTGTCTTTAAATTCAGAGCATGAAAAGAGCCAAAGTCAGCTGTTGATTTCTCCAAACATTCAGAAGGAAGGGGCCTTCCTGGATTTAGTTGTTGATAAAACAATGCTTGAGTTAATATTACAGTTTGCAGAAGAACTTTCATTTCTTTAAGGACCAATAAATTCTGTGATTGAAGCCTCCTATGAGTAACTTAGACATTAGAAGACTTGAGCTAGTGTCTCACGCTTAAGCAAGCTCATCTGTGCCTTACACTGCTGTATATCCCTGAAATTTCACGCAGCTTTATCAATGTGTCCACTTTGGACTTTGGATCTGAAATTAGTGCTCTAATCTTTGTTTAAAAATAGTTTAAGAATTTTACTTATCATATTGCATATCACATAAAAACTGAGCTCTGTGAAGCAAATGTTAGTCTGTTACATCCATGCTGGGCAGCTTGTGTCGGCTTGTTTTATGATTGGGGAAATGTTGGAAATTGGGCCCCAACCTAAATAATGCTAACCTTTTCATATGATTGGGCAATACTGCAAAAATAACTACTCTCTCTCTCTCTCGCTATATATATATATATATATATATATATATATATTTTTTTTTTTTTTCTTTTCTTTTCTTTTCTAAATGTCTGTATTTTATTCACAAAATTCAACCCAGTATCAATAATTGAGAATGTAGGTTTTATGTATAGACCTATAGCGTTGCTATGCATAATGTAATTCATAATTCTTTTATGTTCTTGTGATAGTCTTCTGTTGCACAGAAGGAAGTTTTGTGCTCAGAGATGAAGAGAGCGAGCTTGTATATAATGTTTGCCAAGCGGTTGTGTGTGAGAGAGTGAACGAGTGAGAGAGGGCAAGCAAGAGAGCAGGATGTGGGGTTCTGGCATGAACCCTCAGTTATTTTTACTTGACTGTCATTATCTTCAGCCTGTCTCATAGAAAGCCTCATTCTCCTTCCTGTGCCCAGCTAAAAGCAGCTCACAGCAAACAACAAAACAGGCTAAAAACCACCTACAAGCTGTGCTTCCAAAACTCATTTGAATGTTACCATTGCTGTGCATGTACACAAACTGTGTGGATTTTTAATTAGAGATGCAGCATATTGTGTTGGGATGACTGAGTTTGGTTTTGTATATGGTATCAGTGTGTATGGTACAGGTGCAGTTTTGGAGAATTCCTTAGTAATGAGGGGGTGGTGTTTGCACTGATGCGTGAAGCAGCTAAACTCACCCTGACCTGCCACTGATGAAAGTTAAATTGCTATGGCTAGGAGGGATTTTTTTTCCCCCGTCACCTCTCTTTAATGCTGGGGAAATGGTGGGCACATGCCAGCGGGCAGGGCTAACGAAACGAAGAGAAGACATAAAGAAAGAAGGAAGGGACACAAAGAAAGAGGGAGGAGAGATAGGACGACAGACCGAGAAACACAGAAAGAAGGAAGTAGAGAAAGAGAAAGATGAGAGGGGAAGAACAGGAGGGAGGAGAGAAGGGCGAGGGGAAAGAGTTGGTGTAGCTAAGTTGAGGCTCGTTCAGTGGGAGTGACTCAGAGTGGGTGCATGCATGCCTCACCACAGGAGCCTCCTCTCGGCACACACTTCTGCTGTGAATGGAGCTACACTGTGCTCTCTTCTACATACTTACAGCGCATTAGAAAGAAACGTGAAGGAAGAGCACGTAGGATGCAGGTTTTCAAGTCCTGCTTTGGGAAACTGGTACAGTGGTGGGCAGGGATGGGTTTCTAAATGCTTCTGATTGCTGATTTTAGTCTTCTCAAGTGCTAATGTGTTTTAGACAGTTTTGTTAGTGTTAATGGGACCACTTAACTGTAGCTACTTAACTTAGTGTTGGTGGACAGGGATATGCGAAGTCTATTCTTAAGTGTCATGTTTAGCATGCTGTGGTTACTTGAGCATTTTCGTTTTGACTTGGTGAAATATCCTCTTTGTGTGTCTCATGTACATAATTTATTGTGTTATTCTGTCACATTTTTGGTGATTTGTTTTATGCCATGCCCAATTTTGCACTCGGCTTTTCTTGTGTTCATGCTCCTAACAAGGGCATGTAACAGACCTGTAAGTACTGAAAAGGTTCTAGAGATTTTAGTGTTCACTAAAGATTTATGCTCTGGCTTCCCCTGTCTCAGAAACCAGACTTGAGGAATTCCAGAGGGAGTATAGACCGAGAGGACTGCACTCTCCAGGGACCGGTGAGTTTCTGTTTGTATGTTTGTTTTCCAGGATGGACTTCCTCATTTTTCAATAATAAACAATTCTCTGTACATAATTCACATCCACATAAACATGGAGATATCCATGATTAGACATTATTAAATTCGGCCTCCTTCACACTTCCTTTAATGGAGGGACCCTGGAAGCAGTTTTTCCAGTAATGATTGAAATCTGAAAAGTTTCTTATTCCTGTGTTGTGCTTACTGAAACAGCAAATACTGAGTGCTACCAACATTAATTCTATTTTGTTACTGCTGGCTGCCAGACACAGTGCAAAATACAGGGGATATTTTATAGCAGCAGAGTCACCTTATTTTGTATTCTCACCATGGCACAGGTTGGCCACTTGGATTGCTTGTATATAGCTTGCTCACTCACTTTTTCATCTCATGACCCTATGTTTGACTGACCTTTTTCCCAGACTGAAACAGACTTGCTTTTAGATAATCTTCTCATACAGAAAGCAGTTTGAAAGCAGAAAATCAAGCTGTTTTGTCTTCCTTCCTCATGTTCCCAAACTCAGCATAGCTCCTGGTAGCTACAACATCAAACTGCAGCTAGCTATGGCTTTTCCCAGTTGCTTTCCAGCCACAGCGTAGAAGCTAATTATTATTCTCTTGGCTCAGTTTGTGGCTGTGGGGGGCTACAACTGGCTTTCCACTACTTCCCACACCTTACCTCAGAAGTGCTGCTTCTCAGGTCGGATAGTGGCTGCAATGCTGATGTCTTGTAGAGCTACTGCTGCCTTTCCCTTGGCTTGCTGTGCCCCAGTAACAAAGCTAATCAGCGATATTTTTTGTGGTATTTTTTGTTTTTGGGTTTATGGTGCTCCGCATGGGCCTGTTCCTCAGTTACCACTCCTACAAATTCACACCCCAAGGCACCAACTCAGCAGAATGTAACTCTCTTTGGCACTGGCTGCAGTGCATTCGTTGCCCACCTTCATTGCAGTCTCTTGGGAAGCTTACCTACTTCTGCCTTGTGCTTCATTTTATGGATTCAAATACCAAAAGAATGCTTCCACTACTATGTCCAGTGGAGTAGCTACTTTGCACTAACCACTACAACTTGAATGTTTTTCCTTTGAGCTCCAGTGACCCTCAGTTTGCAAGCTAATATGGATTATGAGAATAAGCTAGCTACCGTGTGACTTTGTTTTCTTACTCTTGACCTGGTGCATCGACTAGAATACGAGTATATTGCCTTATGACCTGGACTTACAGACTGCAGTTCATTGCTCTTAAAATACCTGAGTGGTTTCTCAGATGAGAGGCTTTATATCGACCTGTACTACCTGAATGGAGAATACAAAATGGATGAGACCTTAGTGAAGACCTATGGCATGGGTGTATGCTTGGAGCACAAAGAGGACTCCATTCGTATTACTGTCTGCTTTGGTTTCTTTGTTGTAATGTGTATATGTCTGCTGGAGTTGCCTCACTTCAGACATTATGGTATTTTCATCAATAGTGTAATTATCCTTTAAAAACACAGAGACAAACCTTGACAGACACAAGGTGTCTGATCTTGAAGGACTTTTTGTGTAGTCTGCTCTCATGAGCGAGCTGAAAGTGTACTTCACTGAAGAACACCTTTCACTTACTGATTATCGCAGATAAACCTGTTTGCGACCCATTGTGTATGTGATGAAGAAATATATCCTGGGCAAGGAAGGTGTCTCACAGGTGAATGTCTGTGCAGAAGCTGCTTGGTACTCTTTGCACATTCTCTTCTCCTTACACAGTGAGCTCTGTGGTGTTGCTTGGGGATACGTCAGTTTCACTCCCAAAGTGGTGGGAACAAAATGAAATTGAATAGTAGTTCTGTTGGAGTTCCTAATGACTGCTAGTTTGTTCTCGGATGTTTTTATGTGTGAGCAGGATATTTCTCATTTCGTGTCCCTTTGTTGTTCTAAGATTTTGACCTGTGCCCAAGTGCATGTGAAAATATCCACTGTGGTTTACAGCACTTCATCTGAAATTCATAAAGGCACACTTGTGTTGATAACTAGTGTTAAAGTTAGTATTGAAATTCGTCAGACCTTACTCATAATCATCCTTTTACTCATACCTTACAACAAACGAAATAAGGAAATTACTTTGGCCGTGTACATTAACTGCTCTCATTGTTTAAATGAATATTCAGCTATGGAAACATCATTCTATCAGTGCTACCGTATGCATAATGACTAATATAAAACTATAGAAGAATCTAAGGAAAAGCTATGTACCTTAAAGGGCTAGGCTTCCTGAAAAAACATCTTGGCGCAAAGATAACTTAAATTGTAGAGCAAGCATTACACCAAACACTGTGTCCCGGTTAAGATGGGCTTAGCACTAGCTTGTTTGTTTTGTAGTGTTACTGTTTTGCTATCTGGTGTGGATCAGAGGAGGACGGGTTCCCCTTTTGAGTTCTGGTGTCCCACTCAAGGTTTCTTCTCTTGCTCTTAGGAAGTGTTCCTTGCCACTGCTGCCCTCCTCTTGCTGGCTTGAGGCTTGAGCTGAGATTTCTTCAAAGCTACTTTGTGGTGATGCCTGTTGTAAAAAACAATATACAAATAAAATTGAAATGAATTCAGCTAATGTTTCTGCCTGTGATGTTGCAGTGTTGAAATAAGAAACGTATGCATTAAAAATGAATTGTTGATTATTTTAGGATGAGAGGTGCAGCTTATTTATTTTTGTAAAATTTGTTCATTAGATATTGGTGCCGGACATGAGGGGCCCAGGAATTTATTCATGGGGAGTGGGCTGAGTGGCAGTTGGTATTTGCAGTTTGGGTGTTTCCTTTTGTGGGTTTTTAGTCATTTCCTCTGTTTTGGTGCTATTGAATTGTAGAGTAGACTTCATCTAGAACACTTAAATATTATTTGAATACTTATGATAAATTCCAGTTTTCAAGCATCACTGAGAGAAAACATATACAATTTCAGCCTACACTGTTTTAAGTGGGGTAATGTAACCTAATAACGCTGAGCTTGTGAACCGCCTGTAGATGAGGTTGGGCCTATCAGTCTAACTGACATTTCAGTGTTTAAACTTCAAGCCAGAAAGAAATAGATGTGCTGGTGTTCTTGACCAAAAAAAAAATTTTAGAATGTAATTGCAATTTTAAATTGCAGTTATTGCAGTTGTAGGATTAGTCAGAAAATAAATTAAATAGATTATTTTGCCTAAACTGTTTTGCATTTAGTAGTGGCTCTGGTCAACATATTTGTTCATACTATTCTTGCATCTCAAGGAAATAGCAGATTTATTTGTAGGAATAAATTATTGGATTTTTGCTTAGCGGAACATCTGGACAACATGGCACATAGAGAAATGCAGCCGAAAACCTGCCTTATTGTACTGGCTAAAGAGAAAACAAAACTCATTTTTGTACATGTCTGCTGGGCTGGTCTGGTCTGTCCCTTTGCGCTCTCATTTTTTGATACTGTGTGGTGTGGTCAGATGTATGTTTGTGTGTATGTGTAGGCATCTCAGGCATCTGGCTTGTTCCCCACCCAGACCACAACAACAAAGCTGGAGATGCTACACTGGAGTTACTTCAAAATGTTTCACTGACTGATGGTATTTTTGTTTATTTCTGCAGCCAGGAAACCAGCACATCTACCAGCCTGTGGGGAAAACAGGTAAATCTCCATCCCTCAGCTCATGGTCGTTGTTGCTTCAAAGCATTTATCAAAAAGTGTGAAAAGACTCATGTTTGAGATGTTACTTTTTGCTTAGAGTAATTGTTTCCACTCACGGGAAGCCTTCAGTTTTAGCACTGAAAGCACATGTTTGTGTATCCTTATACTAACATCATGTCCAGTCTATACATTTTGGATGTTTGTGATAAGTCTGTTTTGCCAATGGTCTTTTTCTCAGATCATGTTGTTCCTCCTAAGAAGCCTCCTCGACCTGGAGCCCCCACCCATCCAGTCAGTGCCGCGTGTCTCAGCCCTGCTGACAGCTACAATGATGGAGTCAAGGTACAAGAACACATTGCTGGACACAGGCCTAACCAAAGCACCCTGTCATCATTACACACCATGTGAAAGAATAGTTTTTGTATTCTTGTAGTTTGTACTGCGTTCAGAGTTCATAAAAGCATGATACCTTTTCTTTTTGCTCACCACTGTAGTTATACTTCTACAAATGTACAAGCAGAGAAGTCCAGGAGTCAAGTAGTTTTTATGCAGTGTAGGGTATATCGTGTCTTTGTGGATTGTACTGTAACACAAGGGGGATCAAGACAGCATAGCAGAAGACTCAGTATTTCCAAGTGAAACATTTTCATGCTGAAAACCCCCTTACATCATACACACAAGCTTTGTCCACTAATGGGGGATTTCCATTTTACTCTATATACTATAGCTAAATTCTATTATGTCTACAGTTAAAGTCCTAACTTTAGCTTGGGGATGGACAGTATGATGATATTTATGATTATCATTAAAAAAAAATGACTGCACAATATGCTTTTCTGAGTTTTTACGGATATTCTCAGTACTTAAAGAGCACTTATCAGCTGCATATTCCATTACAAAGAGAGCGTAATTAGTCCTGTTTAATTGAATTTAGTGCAGTGCATTTTGTGAAACATTTAATAAAAATCATATTGTTTTTGCTTTACTGATGCTTTTTTTCTGTTCCAAATTATCAAACTCAGAAAAACTAAATATCATGATTCATATCATGTATCAATAAAAAGCATTGAAGTATCATAATATTTGTCTTTTGCCATATTGCCCACCCCTAAAAAAGTATTTTTAAAAAAGTACAAAATTGCAATTATTCTAAATTTATTCCCCTGCGATACTTATGCACATACACACCGCAAGTGAAATGCCCCTGTACACAATACAACTGTTTACATCTAAATTTGTTGTTATGCAGTGGAATGGATTTTGTAGGGAAAGCAAACAGAATCCAGAGTATATTTTTGGGGCTAATGTTTAAATGCTAACAAAGCTCCAGACAGAATGCAATATCTGACTTATCAAGCCAGTAGGCTATTAGACCTACACACGTCATCTTGTCAGAAAGGGGCATGTTTTGTAGTGGACTGGTTGGATGTAATGATGCTTGGAATGGTGATGAGAGGTGCCTGAAAAGAGCCATGCCTTGGCTCAGCCAATCAAATGCCATGTTTTGTGTTGAGCTTTATGAACATTAACAAGCTTTCCCCTGCGCATCCTATAAGAATTTTTGCAAACAGGGTCGAGCATGATCCTGTAAATGCTGTTATATAGAGTACAGAGAGTTGAGTAAAGGCATGTAAACAGACCTGGAACTGAATCTGCTGAGCTGAATTCATTCACTGTTAAAGCAATATTTGGTACCTCCCTGTCTGTCTTATCTATTATCAGCATATGAGGAAATGATGCATGTATATGTATCACTTGTACATTAATTCCTCTGTTCCTCTCTCTCTTTCTCTCTATCTTTCACTCGCGTTCACTTTCTGCCTCACTGTTTTGCATCTCTAGCCCTGGAGGGTAAGAACACTGAGTGGATCCTGTCTGTGCCTCTGTCTGCATGTCTGTTAGCTTTCAGAATAGAAGCACACATTCTGACTGCTTTAAATAGTACTATTCAGAAGTATAACTCCCAACTATCAAATCCACATTGGTTCATCACAGTTCCTGAAGTTGAACGATGGGTTATAGAGTGTTCAAACTGTTGTCTCTTGTCTGAGTGGTCTGACTCATTATGTTGATGGGGAGCCCGTTGTCTTCTGAGAGAGGTGATAATTAAACTTTGGTTACAAGTTGCTAACAAGTGTTTACTAATTATCATCAGGATGTTCTCTGAGGTTACTTCTAGTGACTAACCAACAGCCTTTTTTTTAACAAACCTGTGTGATGTGAAGATAGTTATAACTATAGCTCGCTGTGTGTGAACACAGCTGAGATTTAGCCGTTCATTCATTTCTAAGGAAATAAGGTATTCTTAAACATTGAGAACTGCATACAAAAGCAGTTGTTGAGATATTTGATACGCACGTGTCTTATGTCTTAGGAACACTTATAGAAGGCTTAAGTGTAAACTATCAAAGTTTCACTGTGTGGAGTCTTTGTGCTCTGAGGCTAAAGCAGAATTTTCAGCACAACCCAGATTTCCTTGTAGTAAGACCTTATTGAGTGTTATGGCAGTTCATGAGAAATTTCTATATATTAATCCACATTTAAGTCTTCTATAGTGCAAATCTTTAGTTTTACAGGAATTTCTAACCATATACATACAACGTGGTGAAATGGTTTTTCTTTGTAGTATACTGCCCCCTGTTACCGAAAATCTGAAATGACAGTCACAATAAAATATTTTCAGCTTGCCACAAAGCAGGCAATGATAGTAGGCAATAATAACTATAGACAGTAATAACATTGTCAAATATATAAGACCATTGCATACCAGGTTTTTTTGTATATTGTAATTGTTTGTTGTTTCCTTTTTTTTATCTTAATTCAGATTCAGCCTCAGGAGATTAGCTCTCCCCCTACGGCTAACTTGGATCGCTCCAATGATAAAGTCTATGAGAATGTGACTGGGCTGGTGAAGGCTGTGATTGAGATGTCCAGTAAAATCCAGCCAGCTCCCCCAGAGGAGTATGTGCCAATGGTGAAGGTATGATGCAAATCTGCACACCTCATTCCCTACATTTAGTCCTATAATATAGTTATTGTGCGGTGTTTATTATATATCAAAGTTAATGTTGAAGTGTTTTAAGGTTGCTTAAGGTGCTTAAATTGTTAAGGAACTTTGTCAGAGTGATCAGTGTAATTGCAGTTGTTTTTATTTGGAGTCTCTAAATGAAAATATCGAACCAGTTCTGACGTGAGTCATTATGAAAAGTGTTTCTTTGAAAAGAAAAAGAAAGTCTTTAAAGAAAACTGTTTTTTAAACAATCATTTGGAAATGAAATGGAAATTCCATAATTATGTTGAATGAGTGAATAATGACTTCCAATTTCATCATAGTGTCATTTTTTGAAACAGAATAATTTGTTTAGTGTTATCATTTCACTCTGAAGGACTTGAGTCCTTCAGATGTTTAATAATAATAAATCTATATATAAATGTCTAGTGCATTATGTTCTTATGTTATGTTGCCATGTGACATAAGTCAAAATGATTTCTGTTTTTCAGGAGGTGGGTTTAGCACTGAGGAATCTACTGGCCACAGTGGATGAGACCATTCCCTTACTGCCAGCTCACACACACCGAGAGGTACAAGTGATTACTAATTATTTATAACACACATAAATATCAATGCTATAACTCTCACATAAAGGCAGCATTCATGTGCACTGATATTGTTAGATTCAAATCATTTGAGAAGAACATACTGATATTGCTTAGGAGTATATTCCTGTTTCTGGTACCCACTATTGCATCGCTTATGGGTATTTTCCTGTTGCTAATACTTGCTAATTGTATTGCTCATTAACATTTGTTTTTAGTATCTGCTGTTGTATTGCTTGTTTGGCTGTTTGTATTACTTACTTTTGTATGATATTTATAATAATAATAATTTTTTAGTATTTATTTTTTGGCTTGTGTGTGTGTTTCTAGTACCCGCTACTGCATTGTTTGAGTACGTATCTATTACTGTTGCATAGCTTATGAATGTTTACCTGCCTCGTGCTCTTTAGGTGGAGATGGCTCAGAAACTGCTCAACTCTGACCTGGCTGAGCTGATAAATAAAATGAAGCTTGCCCAACAGTATGTGATGACCAGTCTCCAGCAGGACTATAAAAAGCAGATGCTGACGGCTGCCCATGCGCTGGCTGTGGATGCGAAGAACCTGCTGGATGTGATTGACCAGGCCAGGCTAAAGTTGCTGGGCCAGGCACGGCCACACTAGCCCCCGGGCCCGGCTTGGTTTTCCCATCCCCCTACAGCATGGACTGAAGCGTGTCCACAGCAGGCAGACGCCCTACTACTCACCAGCACGAATGGCAGGGGCCTCTGAAGAGCTCAGCAGGGTTTTACTTAAAGGAGCGGCTGGATCGATTATGCCAGCGCTGCCAAGAGCGCTGAAGATGGGGTCTGTCTGGGACTGCTGTATTGTACTATGAGGAGAAGGCCTGAACTGATGAAATGCCACTGGAACGGAAATCCCGAGCTGTTGTACAGGTCTCTGGAGATCAGAAGACATCTTCACACTGTATCTACAATTTCTGTATCTCATTGGCAAGTCTCTGCTCCACAGTTAGACTGAACATAATATAGAAACACCATGACATTGGCTCTAGAACACCAGACATACATTACTTTCAGTTAGTTTTGTGTTCATCTGGATGTGGAGCAAGGGCTTCATGTGCCTCTCCAGGACTCAGAAGGAGAGGGTTGTACATTTTGGCCATGTGCCACCTAGGATTAAAATAAAGCTATGACTGAAATAAAAGCAATAAGAGTCAGAGTCTCTGTTTATTCATATTTACAGCTGTTGTGAGTAGTGTATTTACTGAAGCTTTCACAATAAGGATGGGTGATATAGAGAACATATCATGATACTTAATGACTCACTACGTTTATCATATTTAGTTCATTTGAGATTTGAGAACAAATAAAAAATGAAGCAGCAAAAGAGTGGTGCACCATTTAAAAGGCTGTGAAAACAGCCAGTGCAAAGGTTTTTTAAATTTAGTGTTGGCAGAAATAAGCTATTTAAGCATTAAGACACTTCAAACAATTGTTAAAAATAGATAAAATAAAACAGTGGCATAATGGGTCAACCTAATCAGCTACTTGTTACTGTGCAGCTTATGCTGTTGCTATAGGCTGGTTGTTTACAAGCTTTCTAGTTGATCTGAATATAAAAATGTCTGCTCTTCTTACTGACAAAATCCAGAATACAATCAAAAAAGTGAAGTGTAATGTTCACTCACTACTGCTCAAAAGTTATAGCCCTACAGTGTCAGTGTATAACTACTGGAGATGAAACAAAAATTTTATCTATGTTTTTGAAAGTAGCCGTCATTGCAATGGCAATATACTACATCCCGAAGTGCAATATTGTCCAAGTACTGTCTTAGAGGGTGTAGTTTTTCAACACTGTTAAAACACTTTTTGTGCACACAGAGGGTTACCAACTTTCAGAGCTTAATTTACTTCCTGCAGCTTACAGCTATAAGTTGTTAACTAATGACTTGTTTCCTGAAAAGGCCTTTTTAATAACAATATTTATTTATCTATTTACTTATTTAAGGTTTAAGTTTATTATTCAGGGTTTTTGAACCTTTGGCAGTTTACCGCTTACCTTTGTACTATTTCAGGTTACTGGAC
The DNA here is from genome assembly GCF_015220715.1 of Pygocentrus nattereri. Lineage (NCBI taxonomy): Eukaryota > Metazoa > Chordata > Actinopteri > Characiformes > Serrasalmidae > Pygocentrus > Pygocentrus nattereri. Next base: position 17,023,756 of record NC_051213.1, read on the forward strand.
TTCAACTGCTTCTATCAGTAAAACTGTAAAAAAAAAATGGTGATGCTCTTAAACTTTTGACCAATTTTGTCATATTGCCCACCGTCACATTCACTGTAGTACAACTTGATACTGGGGAAAAACTGCTCACAGCCAAACTTGCAGCCTGTAAACCCCTTTTTTTCCCTTTGTGTGTGTGTGTGTGTGTGTGTCCATCCATGTTCTAAGCCGCTTCTCCGTTAGGGTTGCGGGGGGGGGGGGGGGGGGTTTGGGGGTGCTGGATGTCTTTGGACTGTGGGAGGAAACCGGAGAACCGGAGGAAACCCCCGCAGACACAGGGAGAACATGCAAACTCCACACAGAGAGGACCACGGTCACCTGGCAGGGAAATCGAACCCAGGCCCTCCTCACTGTGAGGCGACAGCGCCACCCACCGCGCCGCCCCATATATATATATATATATATATATATATATATATATATATATATATATATATACACACACACAGCTCCAAAAAAATAAAGGGAACACTCAAATAACATCCAACATCTGAATGAAAGAAATTCTCATTGAATACTTTGTTCTGTACAAAGTTGAATGTGCTGACAACAAAATCACACAAAAATCATCAATGGAAATTTAATTTATTAACCAATGGAGGCCTGGATTTGGAGTCACACACAAAATTAAAGTGGACAAACACACTACAGGCTGATCCAACTTTGATGTGATGTCCTTTAAACAGGTCAAAATGAGGCTCAGTATTGTGTGTGGCCTCCATGTGCCTGTATGACCTCCCTACAATGCCTGGGCATGCTCCTGATGAGGTGGTGGAGGCTCTCCTGAGGGATCTCCTCCCAGACCTGGACTAAAGCATCTGCCAACTCCTGGACAGTCTGTGGTGCAACGTGGCGTTGGTGGATGGAGCGAGACATGATGTCCCAGATGTGCTCAATCGGATTCAGGTCTGGGGAACGGGCAGGCCAGTCCATAGCTTCAATGCCTTCATCTTGCAGGAACTGCTGACACACTCCAGCCACATGAGGTCTAGCATTGTCCTGCATTAGGAGGAACCCAGGGCCAACCACACCAGTATATGGTCTTACAAGGGGTCTAAGGATCTCATCTCGGTACCTAAGTGGCAGTCAGGCTACCTCTGGTGAGCACACGGAGGGCTGTGTGGCCCTCCAAAGAAATGCCACCCCACACCATTACTGACCCACTGCCAAACCAGTCATGCTGAAGGATGTAGCAGGCAGCAGATCGCTCTCCATGGCGTCTCCAGACTCTGTCACATGTGCTCAGTGTGAACCTGCCTTCATCTGTGAAGAGCACAGGGCGCCAGTGGCGATTTTGCCAATCCTGGTGTTCTCTGGCAAATGCCAAGCGTCCTGCACGGTGTTGGGCTGTGAGCACAACCCCCATCTGTGGGTGTCAGGCCCTCATACCATCCTCATGGAGTCGGTTTCTAACCGTTTGTGCAGACACATGCACATTTGTGGCCTGCTGAGGTCATTTTGCAGGGCTCTGGCAGTGCTCCTCCTGTTCCTCCTTGCAAGGCAGAGGTAGCGGTCCTACTGCTGGGTTGTTGCCCTCCTATGGCCTCCTCCACATCTCCTGGTGTACTGGCCTGTCTCCTGGTAGCACCTCCAACCTCTGGACACTACGCTGACATACACAGCAAACCTTCTTGCCACAGCTCGCATTGATGTTCCATCCTGGATGAGCTGCACTACCTGAGCCACTTGTGTGGGTTGTAGAGTCCGTCTCATGCTACCACGAGTGTGAAAGCACCACCAACATTCAAAAGTGACCAAAACATCAGCCAGAAAGCAGAAAGGTACTGAGAAGTGGTCTGTAGTCCCCACCTGCAGAACCACTCCTTTATTGAGTGTGTCTTGCTAATCGCCAATAATTTCCACCTGTTGTCTTTTCCATTTGCACAACAGCTGTGAAATTGATTGTCAATCAGTGTTGCTTCCTAAGTGGACAGTTTGATTTCACAGAAGTTTGATTTACTTGGAGTTATATTGTGTTGTTTAAGTGTTCCCTTTATTTTTTTGAGTACTGTATATATACCCCCCCCCCCCACACACACACATGCGCACACACACACACACACACACATACATACATACATATACACACATACATGTCCTTGGCCATCTGTTTCTCTGCATACTTTGTTAGCCCCCTTATACCCTGTTCTTCAGTGGTCAGGTACTATTTGGGTATTGGATCATTCACAGCACTGCAGTAACACTGACGTGTGCTGGTGCGAGTGGATCAGACACAGCCCTGCTGCTGGGGAGAGAGAGGGCTTCAGACATCTGGTTCTTTTCACTCAACAACACTGAATTCTGACCTGGCACGTTTCTTTCAAACAAAGCGATTCATATGAAACCACTGAAGGATTTCAGTTACATCTAAAGGATTTAATTGGGCAGTAATTTTGAAAATGTTAATACCGTTGGTTGTGCCTAATCAGAGTCGTGTGCGAGCTGTGACTGCCGTACCGCCCATCTTCCTCCGCCGCTCACAGATTTCCCAAATGAGATGACTTCTCGCGGCAGTGTTCTCTCCAGCTCCCTGCGTGCGTGTGCTTCGCGTCGGTCCTGTCAGTCTAAGATGACCATCCTTAAGCACAACTGACTACCTGCTGAGGAAATGTTTCATTGTACATCCTTTTCTAAGAATCCACTACTAAAATATATCGGCATTAGCAACGCTGGCAGTCCTGTCGCTCACGCACCTCTCACGTTTTTCCCTCCACTGCTGCGCCAGTAAAGCAGAGAGCGTCTACCTTTAGCGGGCAGAGGGAAAGGAATCACGTTCAACCAGACAGAGCCTGACCTGCTCACTGCACTGGCACTGAAGATGCTCTGCTACAGAAGAGAACACAGTCCTGGGTGCTAGTTCTGTAAGACTGAGGCTGTTTGGACTCGAGGTGAACGGTTTTTACTCCGTGGAATGAGAGCTGTTATTCTTTATTATTGAGGATGGTGTGTTCCACTTATTCATCAACTAATACGCAATTATGGTAACTCGGCAAAGAAGCCCCCCAGGGGCAGATTTCTTATTTTCCATCCTAATCAAATACTGTGGGCCAATATTATCCAAAGATTGAGTGAGTTTGTATTCTCTAATACTGAAATTTCCTCTGCATAACTGCATTCCTGGGATTTATTCCCCTGAATTTTTTTTCTCCCTGAAATGACAAAATATTACAAATGTACATTATCTGTTTTATGAGGTGGATGCCTCTATTTTACTGTGACTTGTCTTTTGTCATGGCTTATTATACGACAAATTGTTCAAGGCACTTAATATCATTTGACATAACATTGGGTTGATGCTAAACACCAGTGGTGGACAGTAACTAAGTAAATGTAATTCGTTACTGTACTTAAGTTGTTTTTTTGTGTATCTGTACTTTACTGAAGTTTTTCCATTCTGGGTGACTTTTTACTTTCACTCCACTACATTTCAAAGTCAAATATCTGACTTTTTACTCCACTACATTTTGAGAAATCTGTCCTTTTGGTTTTTGTGTGTATAAAAATGTAACATGTCAAAACAAAAGAAGTGCAAATCCAGAACACCAATGATGGAACTAACCTAACCTGTAAATAGACCACAATATAGAAATATGTACACATATGCAGTTTGACTGGCACGTTTCTTTTTTTCTGAATTCTTACAAACACTTTCATTTTATAGTAAATTAGTTTGGGTTAGTTTATGTTTATGAGCAGAGGCCTACAGATCAATACAGTAAAGGAAACGTCTCTGTGATCCTGAGTTTAAAGCAAGTTTTTATTCAACTTGTAACTAATTTACAAAGTAATCTTAAACTGAAACTTTGCTTGTTTGTAAAAGTGATTTCAGAGCCACTCGGTTCTCCCTGATGGAAACTGTTTGCCTTCAGTGTTTTGTGTTTATGATCATGTTAATAGTTGTCAGCGTCACTAATTAATGACATTCTATCAAAAGACTGGTTTACCAAGAGAGACACTGGAGGATTTTCACCTAAAATGAGTTGATGAAGCGAGTTTTGTTGCAAAAATGACAATTGGACATTAGAGCCAAAATGAATCTTTTAGTACTTTTACTTTCAATACTTAAGTACATTTGAAGCCAAATACTTTTGTACTTTTACTCAAGTTGAGGTCTAGAGTAAGGACTTCTACTTTTACTGGAGTAATATTTTACCTCTGCTAAACACTATATAAACAAAAGTGTTGGGATACGCCTCACATTATTGAGTTCAGATGTTTCATGCACACTCTTTGCTAACAGGTGTATAAAATGAAGCACATAGCCTTTCAGTCTCGATAGACAAACGCTGGCAGTAGAATGAGTTGTACTGATGAGCTCAGTGACTTTAATAATGTCACTGTAGATTCCACCTCTGCCACGGCTTAGCCATGATTCGGTAGACCAAGCAAACTCTTAGAGTGGGGCTGGTGACTGCTGAAGTGCACAGTGCCTATTCTCTGTTGAGTCACTCACTAAAGAGTAAATTGCCTCTGGAAGCAACATCAGCAACAGAACTGCATGTTATGAGCGTCACAAAATGGGTTTCCAGGACTGAGCAGCTACACACAAGCCTATGGTCAAAATACACAATGCCAGATTGCCTGCGTGACTATAATGGGGGTGGGGGCTATGGAATTGGTTTTCAGGGGTTGGTTTGGGCCCCAGTGAAGGTCCAGTCAAGGAAATCTTAATGCTTCAACAGACCAAGACATTTTGAACAATTGTATACTTCATTTTGTGGGAACAGTTTAGGGAAGCCTTTTCTGTTCCAGCATGACTGAGTCCCAGTGCACAAAGCAAGGTCCATAAAGGCATGACTGGGGGATTTTGGTGTGGAAGAATTTGACTGGCCCTCACAGAGCCCTGTCCCCAACCCCACTGAACACCTCTGGGATGAACTAGAACCGAGATTGTAAGCTAGACCCTCTCAACCAACATCAGTGTCTGACCTCAAAAAATGCTCTTCTGAATGAAGGGACAAAAAATTCCCACAGAAACTCCAAAACCTAGTAGAAAACTAGCAAATAATGTAAATATACCAGACTGCCACTAGAGGGCAGCATGTAACCTCTCAACATACTTCCGTAAACTTACCATGTTCCACAAATGAAAGACTAAAACATGACGAATATCGTGCGTGTTTTAGAAACTCGTTACAAACAAAACATATGGAAGACAATTGCCAACAACGCCGAAAAGATAAATAGACTTCCCATATACAGTTAACTGTTTTACCGCATTCGTTGCCTCGTTATAACAGCTCCCGACCCGACACATTAATGAACATGTCCGCTGCACCGCGTGTGCTATTTAAAGTGTTCGCTTAACAAAATTTCAGTCCGGACTTTTACTCTGAAGAGTTGTGAACCGCCCGCCATAGATCTGCCTTCTCATGGCTCTGTGCCCCGCTTATTTTTTTCTTTTCCTTTTTTCTGTTTCCACCCCCCACCCCGCCGTGTCGTGTCTGGCAGTGAAATCCAGGTCATCTCCGCTGGATCATCACACAGCCAGCAGCGGTGGCGGACAGACTCTTCTCGGCAGATGCAACCGAATCGCGATTGTGTGATTATCTCACTCTTTTTAGAGGTAAGTCGACAGCGTTTCTCCTTGGCTAGCTTGTTGTTTCAGAGTGAATTAGATATGTGCTCATGTCACTTAGTCGTGAAGCGGTGCTGATATGTGGTGATGATGTGAATATGAGGAGCTGCCTCAGACGGGCTGAAAAGTTAATGGCACCGTCTTACTTTTCCATCTAACCGCTAGGTAGCCAGAAAGCTAACTAACCGCTGTCGATGCTCCACGGCTGGGAGTTGAGACAGACAGGCAGGCTCAGTTTGGCTGTGTGAAGGGCCATACGTCTATCTAACCTAGCCTTGCTACAAGTCGTGTTTAACGGTTTCTTTTCAACCAAGAAACGCGCATATGAGTAGCTAGCTAGCTAACCTAGCTAACTTGCTCAGTGCTAGCGAGAATCTGAGTGAGCTGCCGTTAAGCTAAAATAATCTCTGAAAGTCCTTTAGCAAAACACTCTCAGCTGTCTGTACTGTACGGTTTCTGCTTTCTTTCCTCGCCAGCTGAAACAGTTAGCTAACTGACTAGCTTAGCTGCCTGCGTAGCTTGTAAAATGTTTGGTGTTTGTTATGGATGGACAACCCGAGGCGAATAACCAAATACGCTATGTAATTTAACTTGACTGGCAGGAATGCCGCTGCTGAACCTAAAATGCCGCTGGTATAACTATATTTAGTAAGTTGTTTGAGCTAGCTAGTTAGCTAAACCATGTTAGCTCACTCTACTTGGGATTTTCTTCAGCAGTTTGCAAACGTCACAGCAATAAATCTTTAGAAAAATAGTTTGCATAAAAAAGCTCATGTTGTCATCAGCTAATGTGACTTTGCTCTGCTAAGCTAGAGCGGCGTTTGCCGTCAGTGTGGTCTGGCGCAGTGAACTTGATCAAAATCAGCTTTACAAACTGTGTTTGGTGGCTAACTTGATAAACCATGTGGTCGTTAATGATGGCGTAATTAAATATTCATTTCTTGGTAGTTCAGCAGTAATTCGTGCGCGCTGTGTTGACCTCATCTCCGCCGACCCCTTCCATCCAGTCGTAGCCACAGATGACTCTCTCTCAGGCTCACACCTCAGGGATCCCTTTGCCCACCGGTGTGTAACCCAGTATAGCTTTGCCCTGAGTGTCTATAAGATGGGCAGAGTAGCTTCTGCGTTTTGTTTGCTCTTGAAGTTGACATCACTCTGCTCTGCTTGCGCTTCTCAACTCATCCAGATGTAGTTTAACGTTACAGTCATTACTGTGTTACACCTATACGTTTTCTATGTAACAGTTTATAACACGTGTGGTTTTTCTCTTGCCTTCCTTTTTTGCACCTATTGCCTTGTGTAGCGTTTTGTTTACTTTATTGTTCAGTGTTGATTTACGCACGCAGAGCTAACGTTATAGCTCTGTTATAACGTTAGCAGAGTACAAATACCACCAATATTGTTGAATCTTGAGGTTGTAATGTTGAGGTTCTTTTGGCCTCAGTAATAACCCTGTAGTTCAGTCTGGAGCAGTGAGACCAGGAAAGTACAAAACTGCAGTGTATTGGTCTCCCCAGACTGGAAATGCAAACCACTGATGTGGACAAATACCGTCAAGGTATGTAGGCATGATGGTTACACAACCTACCATGGTTTACAATATGATTATGATATTTCATAAAATGCCTCATGTATAAGGCAAACATACATTTAGTATTCCAAATGTCATTGTGGGTATTTCTGTTTTAGGAAGACATTAAAAAAAAAAGAAGAAAAAAAGAAAAGAAAAGAATGATGGATATTTGTATAATGGGATAGCAGTCTTTGTTCATTTGTGGAGTGCTGGTTTTTCAGCTGTTTTGTTGGATATCATGTCATTAATGAAACTGCTGCTTGATTGCCTGAAATACAAAGTTTCATGATTTTAAAGTGTCCGTGATAACAATAGTGTTGAATGTTGCAATGCACTTTATTTTTGCCACATGGGGAAAACCCAGCCTGTAGGCTTTTTTTCTCCAGCCAAAGTCAGGCTGGGCCTCTAGTAACATTAAAACTCAACTTTTTTGAGGACACTGACCTTCAGAATGTTGGCTTAAAACATGCTGCAATGAAGTGTCCTGTTATTAGTGCTTTTCTCCCTTTTCTGACTGTGGTACATATGAGACTCCAGGCAGAACTGCAAGTCACTGAGCCTGAGTGTGAGTCTGGTGTGTGTGTGTGTGTGTGTGTTAGGTGGGGGCCTGCCAGCTCACTCTGTCCAAACTTGGACTGAGTGCATTGCCTGGGGCTGTCGTGACCAGCATTCGCCATGGCTGCAGACACAGCTCACTGTGCCCTTTCCTGTGCACTGCAGGCGTTGGCCTACTTGTGGTACATAGACATGGCCATGTCGAGTACTGCCAGACAGAATGCAACAGTGCTCTCCTTTTACAAGCTGCTGCTTTGGCCTGAGGTGCATGTACTACACCACCTGCTGCCTGCTTATATCATCTCTGGAGTTTAGATATTTAGATACCATCTAAATAGTTCAAATGTTTCGGATGCCTTTTTGAAAATTCACCTGGCAAGGCGGATTGTTCATGGAACCGCTAGAAAACTTAGAAAAATTGCTAAAGGAAGAAAATAGACCACTTAAAGGAGACATTAAATCTAAAACAGTGTGTTTGTTTGGCATAGTCTTGGTAAGAGAGTAGCTTGAATAAATCAGAAACATCTGGAATTACTGTATTTCTAAATGCATGATTGTGAGCAAGACAAGCCGAAGCACCCTATAGATTTGCATACAATTACTTTTTGACAATTGTCCATCTAGAGCATTGCATTTAGCATTTGAATGTATGGGCCTTATGGGACATATTCACAGTCTGCACCATCTTGGTTGTTTTTCACCAATCTGTATTGATGCACACACAGATCCACTGTAACCTAATCTCTGGAAATCCCTACAATGCTTGATTGTTAAATCTTAAGTTTATATAGGCCAGTTTTCCAGGCTGCTTTTAAAAATACTCATGGATTACCTTGCACTACTAATGGTGACTTGTCATTGGAAATACTTTAGTCTTGGTTTAGATTTCATAGTGCTGGGAAAGTGGCTGAAATTGAATGATGAAAAGTTAACTCTGACTAATTTTACCACCATTGATCGATCGTACCCAGTCCATATATGCTTGGGGTATAACAGTTTCCAAATATATGAAATTTGAACATGTGTTGCTGAAACACACTTTGGTTTCTGCTGAGTGTCTCACACTTACCATCTTTTGTGGAAACCACTGTAAACAGTCAGAACTAGGCATGTGGATGCAGTAAATTGGGCAAGGTACAGGGATGGGTGTATGTTATGGACACACCCACACTCAAATGTTAACATACACTGCACACCTTATCTTATGGAATCTTATTTTGGGTGCTTTTAAGTGCTTGTCACTTAAAACGCTTGTTTACTTGCCATAAAAATGTACACAGAATCAAGGCACATCAGGGTGTGGCGATTAGTTACATGAAATGCTGTCTAAGGTAACTTTTTTTGTGTGATTTTAGCATACTGGGCAAAATGATATTCCCCAGTTAAAGGAATTGGTGTGTACTGCTCTCGTGATGTCATTCTCTCGCACCAGGCTAAGGTGCCTTTTTGCAGTGGCTGACAGATGCGCTTCTGGCTCTGAGCCAAGTGTAACAGTGTACTATAGTGGCACGTGGAGTGTGGTGTCAGAAATATGATCAATCTGCTGAGGGTTGAAGGGGCTGGCTAAGGTTGGCTGCTCATCACCGTACCTGTCTCCATAAAGCACTCTCTGTACTGTCTGAGCATGCTGAAGCCTTTGTGGTTAGATGAATGACTGTCATGTGTTTAACTTTGGATTCTAACCCTAAACAGCGTGTATAATGTGAGGCACTTTGCATGTCCACCTCTCACACACCACCTCTCTGTGTACAATCCTTAGTTATTATGTCTGTGATCTTAGACTAAATCGATAAGCAAGGGTGCTGTAGTTTGGTGGTCTTGTTTGTAATGTTGGCACTGTTCGAGCTGGGTTAGTAAGAGTAGCAGACATGCAAAGATTTGAAATTTGGTTTAGAATAACATATTTATTTATATATATATATATATATATATATATATATATATATATATATATATATATATATATATATATATATATATATATATATATATATATATATATATATAATATTTGTGTTATGTTCTCTTGGGTTAGGTTAAACTTTGCATAGCCTACTGTAGGCTGTGCACCCTTGAATGTTAAATTAGGAGATGGTTTGGACATGTGTTGAGGAGGAATAGTGGATATATTGGGCAAAGAATGTTGGAGATGGAGCTGCTGGGTAGAAGGAGAAGAGGTAGACCTCAGAGAAGGTTTATGGATGTAGTGAAGGTGGACATGAAGATGGTTGGTGTGAAAGTAGAGGAGGCAATGGATAGGGCAAGATGGAGGCATCTGCCCTAAAGGGAGCAGTCGAAAGAAGAAGAAGAAGAACAGGTTAAGGCAGTGACTTGTTTTATACCAGAATTAAAGCAGCATGGTGGCAGAAGCTGCAATGCTTTTATATTGTTTATATTATATTGTTTGTGTGCATGAGTGCTGTTGCAATGCTTGCTGTGCATGTCTGACTTACTAATACAAAGCAAGCAGCAATGCAGTTAGTGTTTTGGTTTAAAATGTACTTTTCTTAGCTATGCTCTCACGAAGAAATCGAACAAAAAAAAAAATGTAGTTATGGTGATGTGCCCAGCTGCCATTGACATGCTACTGTGGTGGTATTGCAGATATCTTTGCAGCCTGAGTCTTATGCTACAGGTGTGATGCTCAGTGACAGTAGCAATGCAGGGCACAGCCTGACAGGAATTGTTATTATAATACAGGAAGGTCAATTTGAACAGGACTAGTAATACAGAGGGAGACCCAGATTACAGAAGGTCATTTACTCCAGAATCATTACTGTCAGACTTGTAAAGACTATGTACGTTCTTATGCAGATTCATACTGGATTAAAGTCACAGATCTTGTCGGTAATTACCTAAATAACAGTACCTCCCCAGGTAAAGCTAATCCAGCTTTTCTTGCAGCTTTATAGAAGAAAGTACTGAAGCATATAAGAGATGTGATTGAATTGAGCCCCACATATTAATATTTGACTGCTTGACATTTGAGATAAAGCCATGGTGCACAATAGCTTCTAGTCTGTGTTCCTGGCATGAGAGCAATCTCTGCTGAGATTCCTCCCCACTCCCTCCCGGAACACTCTCTGCTCATAGGAAGGAGCTTCCTGTCTCACAGAGAACCGTCTGTCCGTCTGACATCACATGCCAAGCAGCCCGTCTCGATGCCTCTGATGTCATCGTGCCTCTGGCATCGAAAATGTCAGATGGCGGCTGCAAGGGGGCTCCAGGTACAACACCCCTTAGTGCAAGGTTAGAAACACAGAGACTGGACTTGTCAATATTTTGTCACCAGTTTGCATGAAAATTGCATGGTGATACAACAAGGTAGTAAACTTTCACGCACGTTAGAATACTGTGCAGTACAACAGCTTTATATGAGCATGAGAGAAATTAGATTTGTGTAGAAGAGAGTTTTGTAGAAGCAGCTGTGAGAGGTTGGTACCTAAATGCTCTTTTTATTAAACTAGAGATGGCACTCTGTTGGTATTAGGCTCACAGAGGTAGCCAAACGTTAACATAAGAAAGAGTAGCAAGCCATATATAATGCACTAATTGCAATAAGTCATAATTAAATGGTTACGAAGTCACATTTTTGCATACATTTACACTGTAATTGACATTTTCATTCATTTTGTATAAGTGAAAGTGAACATGTTGTTCGTCATGTTTTTCTTCATCATGGGTAATGGTGAGTTTAAGTACATTACCATAAGTGTTTTTGTTAAAAAATTTACTTTAAAACATAGCAGTTTCAAAAGAACATAAATTAGAGCTGTGTTAGAAAGCAATGGTATCATGCCATCTCTTATATAGCATTGGTCTGTTTGGTTTGCTGAAAGTTTGAATATAGTTTCATTTAAAGTTTATGCTTCTCAATGTGAATCCCAAGATACTGTGATAAAAGGTCTTCCCCTGTCTTACTAGTGGACTTGGAGAGGCAGGCCATATGGCAGGGACATGCTCGTAGGGATAGGGCCCGTGCTCAGCCTCCTCTTATGGGCTGACAGATGGAAACTCACTGGGCCCTGAAGAGTGTTCTAATCCTGCTCCCTGGCAGTGCGGGAGACGAGACCGTGTGTTCAGACTCTCCTCTGAGCATAGAGTCGAACTGCACAGGCCTGCTGCATCATACATTTACTAATAAAAGTGTAGCAAACATCACTGTGTAAGCCTTGCTCTGTTAAGTGTCTGTGTGTGCATCAGTTGTTATTTATGCATCGGTTATGTACACAGTGGTAGGCTTGGACCCACTCACTTCTAACCTAGTCTCATTTTGGAGTAGAGATGGGACAGAATGGATGTTTTGGTCTTTAAACTTGCCAAAGGAGGTGCTCAGTTAGACCTGTACCCATGATGGTTTACCAAGTTACTTCCTATAAACAGGAAAATATATTTACTACCAGGTTAAAAATATTGTTGCTTATTTCATGCAAACATTGAAAGAGACTTTGTGAACATTACTGAACTGTTAAACATGCTGGGTGATGTGATGGGCTTCTAATGCAGACTGTTGAGCTGAGCTGGTTGGACCTTTTCGGAAGTTGCAGGGCTGTGGGCTAGTGTGGGAGCCCTGCAGGCAGATATCAGCCGGGTACGTTATAGTGTATGTTTGAGGACATTAAAACATTGTTCATTGTAATTTCTCCTTTCTTTATTCATACTGCTTTCATGTGTTTTATCTGTTGACAAAGGAGGATTGGTTCCCCTTTTGAGTCTTGGTTCCTCTCAAGGTTTCTTCCTCTTATTGTTGAAGTTTTAGTTGCCACTGTCACCCTTGGCTTGCTGACTGATTTTCTTTAAAGCTGCTCTGTGTCAGTGTCTGTTGTAAAAGCAATCTGAATCGAGTTGACATCCTTGGACCACAGCATCAGGTTTCAGATATCGGACAAAACAGCTTCGGCTTTGGACAGTAAACTGTGTGACAATTCCATTCATTCTTACTATATTAAAGTTTTGTGGCCAAATTAGATGACTTTGTACTACAAGCACAACTTTTACTGAACTACGCTATTATTTGATTCGACAAAGACATTATTCCACTCACACAGTCACTTTATTTGCATCTGCATTTACTTCAGTGTGTATAACCTTTGTGAAAATACCAGAGGAAAAAGACCAAGTTTAACCATTTACTGCGGTTACCCAGGTTATGGGATTCTATTACCAGAACAGGCTTACGTTGCCTGTTTCCAGAATGGTTATAGATCCTTTCTTCTTGAAGTCCAGTGTCTTGGTGGAATGTGTTCAGAACTGTTATACTGTAGACCTTGAAGTAGACACCCCTAGGGAATGTGTTTGCAGAGTCCAGTGTGTGTGTGTGTGTGTGTGTGTGTGTGTGTGTGTGTGTGTGTGTGTGTGTGCGTGCGTGAGATCCCTGGCCTGGTGCTGGCCACTGCAGCACTCTGCAGTACTCTTCCTCCTCCTCTTCCTGCTGCCCCGTGCAATGCAGCGTGCCTTTGACAGCAGCTCGGCAAGAGGACATGGCAGACACCTCAACCTTGTGACGCTTAGTAAAATTACACCGACCATTTCATACTTTATTTCCAGTCATTGGCCACCAATCCACTGAAATTGGAAAGGAGAGTTTGGTCAGTAACAAATGACCTTATATTCTGTGGCATGTGACATCAGCACCACTGCAATGCAGCAGTGTTCTCCTCACACTCTTGTGCATGATTTCAGTCTGTAGTCCTAGCCCAAATTCATCTGGGTGGATAAGAAAATCGCTCCTGTTTAGTGTATTAAACATCTGCTAAAGCAGAATATTCTTGAACAAACTTAACCTAAATAAATAATCTGTGCAGTATAGGGTTGAAGCTAGTTATAGTATATTATTGGCTACATTTGAAGATCTAAGACTAAGATTTCCCAAGATAATAGAAATGTAACGGTACACATCAGGTTCAATACAATTTTTGACTCTGAGAGCAAAGTGTGATTTGGATTTTTGATATTTTGTCAATATCTTTGTTCTACAGAGCTCTTATTACATCAGATAAATAAGTTTACATATCTACTGTGCTGGCCCTCTCAAGAAAATAGGCCTCTGAATCGCAACCCTTAGAATGTATAAGTTCTTTAGAAAAGAGTGCGGTCATTTGACTGTAGATGTGCGGGTGGGCAATATGGTAAAAAATTAAAACATGATACTTCAAGACATTGTCATGATCCACAATATGAGTCATGATCTCTAGTTTTTCTGAGATTTAATAAGTTGCAACAGACTAAATAGAACCTGTTGTGCCACATACAATAATTTCAATAACACTATTACTACTAGTAGTACTACTACTAGTAGGCTGCGATATGCTCAGCAAAGTGAATTGTGATAAATTATATCCCACTAATAATACAACATTGTCATATTGCCTACATCTATATGGGTGCATGAATAACACCATAGAATAAAATAACCCCACACTCTGTCCACTTAACTGATGGAAAGGACCCAGATGCATAGTTTTGACCACTGGCTGTGATTTCAACTAAAGACAGCAAGGGAGGCTCCATCGGAAATCACCACATCATTAATACATTTTTAAGCTTTTGATAGTATTTTGCTAGCTTATTTTTCAATTAAAAAAAATGGTAAGTTTATTTTTTTTGATGCTGTACTGAAGTGACAATACACATTACACCACAACTTTACAGATCAAAAGTCTTTTTTAGGGTACGTAGGATACTTAGTTCTGACATGACAAATGGGTCTGATGCCACATTAAATAATAAGTATGTTTTTCTTTTAACTTGGCTCTTCTAAGTCATATTAATCAATGGGATTGCTGACACCATCTGATATTTATTTATAGGATTTCTTTCTTTGTAGTGCAACCTACATTTTTAATTGTTTCCTGTAATAAACAGTGCAGAAAGAAATGATTAGCTTTGAGTACATTACTATCTGATAGTTGAGTCTATGTAGTAGTACTGATTACAGTTTTGAGCATTGTTCTCAGTGTGTAGGTCATGTGTGCTTTCACCTCAGTGACCTCTGTTGCGTGTGCCGGTGCAGACTGCCGAGCAGAAAAGGTCTGACCGTCTAGACACTATGGGGAGGCATCCTGATGGGCTTGTCATTGATTTGTCTGGAGCTTCAACAGCTGATTAGAGAGAGAGAAAGAGAGAGGGAGATATGGGTTGCCTTCAGGAGGAATGTGATTCTCTCTGACACGGAACAATGAGAGCTTTTTTTTTTTGTATGATGAATCGAGTTGCAATGGACTTGCACCATAATATAGTTTTGTCATGTAGTCATTGATCACACCTCCTTAATCAAATGTGAACATAATATAAAGCAAGGAGGTGTGGTGTAAGCATTAAGACGTTAAAGCTGTGTTTTGTCTGTTGTCTGTGTGATCTGTTGGACGTCTGATAGTGGAAAAATATTTGGTTATAATTGGGTAATAGATATTGTTTATTTTTACCCAACGTTAGTTGTCTCTGCATACGCAACACACATCTACATACTCAGCTGGATTTTGGGTTTTTTCCAGAGATGATAACCTACATGACATCCGAGGGATAACAGCAGGCCTGTCGTCATTGGGCACTGCTGACTTTAATCTCTGCCTTCAGGTGTACAGTTGGTTTAAGAACTTCCCATTTAATTAGTTCTCACCCTAATAAATCTGCCTCCCCACGTTTATCCAAGCATTTCTTCAAACATTTCTCATGGTGGTGCCCAGACGTTCTCATTATGAGATCCCATGAAACATACATACCCGAGGACAAAACACTCCTTTTTCACAGAGTATAATGGAATACTTACAGACATGACAGTTGCACATAATTTATATAACCTAGGGTTATTTCTGCAGTTCATTTTTTGGTAGGTAAAAGGTGTTGGAATCTTGATATGGGAGAAGTAGAAATGCAAATTGATGCTGTGGATTCCAACACTTAAAATAACAAGTACTAATTTAATTCGCTCCCCATGCACAACTAATAGTGCTTTAGCTGACCCAAAGGCCTAATTACATCCAACAGCTGACTTATCGTTCCTATCCCCATCGGAAAATGCCGGACTGTAGAACTTAATACTAGTTTGCATGTTAAATGAACGTTATCATTTCACTGTACATGACAGCAGATGTTCTTTTTTTTTTTTTTTTTTTTTTTTTTTTTTAAACCCTTCTTGAGTGTAGCCTGCTACAATTTACCCTGATGGCACTTCACATCTTTTTTATTTATTTATTTATTTATTTTTAAGTGGCATGACATTCTGAATTCTTCTGTAGTAAGTAAAATGCCCCTTGCTGAGTTTATGTTCCTCCATCTTTACAAATTTTGGACTTCACCCACACTGAGGATTTTTAACTGTGAAGGCCCAAATTAATATACAGACTCTGAACCATACAGCATAAGAAACATCTACTGGTGGAGCTATTCAGAGGGAGCTGAGCAGAATTCTCTAGTAGTCCTGTATCAGGCTGTATCTCTGGCTGTGAAGCAGTAGACCGTAACAGTGTTTCTGATGTCATCGGCTGAGGCAGGGACAGTGCTGGAGCTTTCACAAGGCCTTTCCACATGCTGTTACTATACTACCTGTCCTACTTTGCGCACTCCTTAAAAAGTTCTATGTTTCAGCCTCACCCAGAAAAGGATGCAGATTGGAGCTCAGCTTTGTGCGGCCAGGTTCACACTAGGGCTTCTGAGATTTGTTGATGTCATCAATAGGGATGGCAGTGTGCTTGTGTTAAGGCACTCATGTTTCATAGCAGCAAAGTGTGATTATAATATACTTACTTGCAGATATGTGATAGCCCTGTTAAAGCATAAAACTGAGTTTGTGTATATTTTTGTCTTTTTTGTAATAAAATTAAACTAGTAAGTCGTGGGCTGGAGGTTAGGGATCTGGCCCTGTGACCGGAAGGTTGCCGGTTCAATCCCCAGCGCCGACAGTCCATGACTGAGGTGTCCTTGAACAAGACACCTAACCCCCAATTGCTCCCCGGGCGCCGTGGATAGGGCTGCCCACTGCTCCGGGCAAGTGTGCTCACTGCCCCCTAGTGTGTGTGTGGTGTTTCACTTGCATGGATGGGTTAAATGCGGAGATGGAATTTCCCCGGTTGTGGGATCAAAACAGTATTACAAATAAACAAATAATCGACTAGTGCCTTCAGTATTCGAATAGATTGAATGGTTAACCAAATAAATATGCACATCCTTGGTCATCACCATAAGTGATATAAATATGTAATTTTGATAGTCAAGGTGATTTTGGTATTTTATTTCATTTATTTTTAAAAAAAGGTGCTGCCTGAGTGCACATAGAAATAACGAGAAATAACGGGGCCTTGAAAATTGACTGCTCTTAACCCCGAACTACAGATTGGAGCCTCTCAAATGATATTTGCAGCACTTTAATGGCTGGTTATTTAATACGTTGATAAAATAACAGCCCATGCACATACCAAAGATTTTACAGAAAGCCTTTAAAATACCCTGTTAGTACAGCGAGTACTTTCTTTTATACGAGTCTCAAAAGCTGAAAATATACAGTACCGTGAGCTGCCTGGGAAATGATGGTCTTCATATCTACAGTTATTCCAGTATCAGAAAACATACCAACTCTTTTATTTTGGTTTTGGATTTGGTGAAGGTGAAAGTATCTAGTTGGTGCTGAACTCAAAGCAGATCTTTTGGGAGAGTTTGCTTTATGCATGTGTTTAGTTAGTGAAGGTTATAAAGAACTCAGATTTCTGCAGGCAGGGGAGTGGGCTCGGCAGGGTGTCTTCTTCACATCTCTCTCTCTCTCTCTCTCTCTCTCTCTCTCTCTCTCTCTCTCTCTCTCTCTCTCTCTATTTTTTTTTACCCCCTCTCTCTCCTTCTCTCTTTCATTGGCATCCTTTCCTCTTCTCTTTTTCCTGCTGGTGTTCTTTGTTCTCTTTCCAGTCTGGCAGCCAGACAGTCAGTCATGCCTCACCAAATCACCAGGACTCTCGCACTCTCTCCTCTCTCTCTGCTGCTGACCCACCTGTTCCTCGCTGCACTCCACAATGTCTACAGCCTGAGACATTGCATAGCACGAAGCCTAGAAATCTTACCTTTCCGTGTACTGCAGTATAGCCTCATTTCCAGTATTTCGACAAGAAAATGCTTATTAGTGGGCTGCATCAGCTGTTGGCGAGGGCTGAACCTATATGACCGTCACAGAACTTTTCATTAAGTTTTGGTTGGGAGCGAAATGGTAAAGTTCTTGAAACAGTAAACTTGAAACTGTCCAATCAGGACATTTTCTGAGTGGTATTGAGGTAGATGCAGTTAAGGAAGCTCTCACAAGTGGTTAGGACTTTAGGAGCTTGACTAAAGGCCTAATGCCTTGTATTAACACAATTGACAACTGACAGTGGAATCACCCATCAAGTTTTGTTTACAATAGATGGGATCAATTTTGTGAAGGAAAAAGTTTTGTCAGGGCCATCTGGAAGGCAGAAATACATTTCTGACTGAATAAAACCAACCAGTAGTCTAACCTAGTTTTGGTTAGTTGCTAAAATTGGAAAGCAGCTCTGTTCCAGGCCTCTTTCCTAAAGATACACAGTAAAATTACTACATGCCAGGTAAATATGTCTTTTATAAGCTTTCCCCCCTTCCTTCTGTCTCCTCATTTTTGTGCCCAAGGTTTACGATTTGAGGACTAAACTGAGGAGTAATACTCATTAGCTGAGGTCTAAAACTCATGGTTTGCCATTGCTACGCAATGTAGAATTAATGTTGGATGTTGTTATTTAGAAATCACTAGAATGCCACTTGAGGTGAGCAGCAAACAGTGGACTAAATACATTAAAAAATATAAAAGTTGTACCTGCGCTCACTGGTGCACCACCTACTGTATTGAAAAAAAAGGCTACGGTGGTTAACACATGAGCCTTAGCAATGTAGCATCGGTCACTGCTTCAGGTTGATTTGTTATGATGGAACGGGAATGGTAGAAGAAAAACCAAG